>NW_026459106.1:0-65581 GCF_021730395.1 Mercenaria mercenaria
AGTCTGTAAATAGACGGTGGCTGTATCTAGGTGTCGTATGCGTCTCTCTGTGTCTCCAAACCCTGATAAGCATAGCGTTTTACTGCCGGTTGCCTGTAGCTGCAGTTTCTGTGCTAGACGTTCAGTGATAAACGAACTCTGGGAACCTTCATCAAACGGGATGTCCGCGGTTGTGGAGGTGCAAGATGATGTAACCATGGAAACGGCTGTCTTCAGTAAAACGGGTCCTAGTGCGAAATTATGGGCTGAGTAAAGCACGGATGACTAGGTTTCCTTCGCGTCATGTGTTTTAGGGGTTTCATCTGTAGATTTTTTTCTTAATTCTTCCTCACATAAGCTAGTATGGTGTCGGCGCGAACATATCATGCAATTGAATTTAGATCTACACTCGCTAACCTTGTGACTGCGTAGACAGTTAAAACATAACTGCTTTTCTTTTACAATATTGAGTCTCTGTTCACGATCTTTAATTTTTACACAGTTTGTACTTGAGTGCTCTCCCTTACAATATACACAGGTTGGTACTTGAACGCTTTTAGGTTTCACACTTGGTCTGGTTGGTCTATGGATATTTTTTCTCTCCGTCTTTCGCGTGTCCGATTTCGTCAGGAAGGTTGCTGTGGCAATGAATTCTTGCCCGGTATTCAATGCACTTCTGGCGTCCATAATATTAATTTCATTTATGGGACACTTCATTAATTCATTCAAACACCAAGATAATGTTCCGTGCGCACGTGTAATGTTTGTTCTGACTTCCGGTGGTAATTTCTGAAGGATGATGGGAGTGAGAAGAGATCCATATGTGCTCTCACACTGGTTAAGTGAATCAAGTCCCCGTATGTATGTTTCTGTAGTATCGTAGAACTTTTTCAGACTGGTAACGGTGTTCACGGGAGCGGGAACCTCAAGCAAAGCTCTCATATAGGTCTGTATGATTCTGTCTTTCTGTCCATACCTTTCGTGTAATAACGACACTGCCTTGTCATAGTTAGCATTAGTTAACGCAAAACCTGCAATTGTTTGTCCAGCTTCTCCCCTCAGAGACGACTTCAGGTAGTTGAATTTTTGTACACCACTGAGTGAAGGGTTCGTGTGAATAGCCGACTCGTATGAGTCCCAGAATGACTGCCAGTCAAGAATGTTGCCATCGAACCGCGGTAAATCTAGTATCGGTAGTCTATGGTATACAGAGCTGTTGGTGTGGTTCTCTTAGGGAAGAATTATCGTGGATAACATTCTCATGGTTAGTTTGTGATGATTCGCCGTAAACAGACACACGGAAAGCCTGAGAATTAACATTCAAATTAGAAAATGTTACCTTTTTGAAACTTGCTACTTTCTGTATCTTTGTCTGTAAATTATAGATGTACTCATTATGATCCAGTATCTCCGTCTCGATTTGTTCCCCGTCATCTTCTGGAATGACATCTATAATTTTCTCATGGATCTCGGTGATCGTCTGCTGTTTCTGCCTCAGAGAATCTTCTATCGTCTGCAACTCTTCCAAATCAACTGCTTCTTGCTGAATCATCTCAAATTTTGACAAAAGTCGTGTAACTGCACCCTTGTGCCCCTTCTGGATTGATCGTAGTTTAGTTGCCATTGCTAATGTTTTTCGTCACGGCACCAAAATGTCGTGGAGACATTAAAAGAAGACAAAACTGTTGTCCGTTTTACGTTGACTGTTTACTTCATAGACCGGAAGAACAACAAGTGACGTCCAGGACGTCATAACATACAACAAAAGAGCGCGTTACGTAGACGTGGCGCCAAGAATGGCGTCGTTAAATATACATGTTGCTTAACGTGACAGTTGTAACACAACAATGACAACAGTTGGGGTCTGGATATCTATAGTACTGATACAGACCATGCTCTAGCTGTTGTTACCGGTCAGTGACAACAGTCGCAGCATGTGTATCTATTGTAATGATACAGACTATGCTCTAGCTGTTGCTACCGGACAATGACAGCAGCCGGAGCAGGTTTATTTATTGTGATGATACCGACCATGCTCTAGCTGTTGTAACACAACCATGACAACAGTTGGGGCCAGGTTATCGTTAGTACTAATACAGATTATTCTCCGGCTATTGTTACCGGACCATGGCCACAGTCATGGTCACGGTACTGCTACAGACCATGCCCTAACTGTTGTTACACAATCATGACAACAGTTGGGGTTTGATTATCTATAGTACTGATACAGACCATGCTGTAGCTTTTGTAACACAACCATGACAACAGTTGGGGTCTGGTTATCTAAAGTAATGATGCAGACCATGCTGTACCTGTTGTAACACAACCATGACAATAATTGGGGTCTGGGTATCTAAAGTACTGATACAGACCATGATGTAGCTGCTGTAACACAACCATGACAAAAGTTTGGGCATGGTTATCTAAAGTACTGATACAGACAATGTTCAAGCTGTTGTAACACAATCATGAAAGCAGTTGGGACCTGGTTATATTTAGTACAGATACAGATCATGCTCTAGCTGTTGTTACACAACAATGACAACAGTTGGGGCCTTGTTATCTATAGTACTGATACAAACCCTGCTCTATCTGTTGTAACCGAACCATGACAACAGCTGGAGCATTTCTATCTATTGTACTGATTTATACTCTACTCCAGCTGTTGTAACACAACCATGAAAACAGTTGGGGCCTGGTTATCTATAGTACTGATACAGACCATGCTCTAGCTGTTGTTACCGGTCAATGACAACAGCCGCAGCATGTTTATCTATTGTAATGATATAGACTATGCTCTAGCTGTTGCTACCGGTCAATGACAACAGCCGGAGCAGGTTTATCTATTGAACTGATACAGACGATGCTCTAGCTGTTGTAACACAACCATAAGAAAAGTTTGATCGTTGGTATATACACAATGTATAGTACTAATACAGACCATGCTCTAGCCTTTGTTACACAACCATGACAACAGTTGAGGCCTTGTTATCTATAGTACTGATACAAACCATGCTCTATCTGTTGTAACCGAACCATGACAACAGCTGGAGCATTTCTATCTATTGTACTGATTTATACTCTACTCCAGCTGTTGTAACACAACCATGAAAACAGTTTGGGCCTGGTTATCTATAGTACTGATACAGACCATGCTCTAGCTGTTGTTACCGGTCAATGACAACAGCCGCAGCATGTTTATCTATTGTAATGATATAGACTATGCTCTAGCTGTTGCTACCGGTCAATGACAACAGCCGGAGCAGGTTTATCTATTGAATGATACAGACGATGCTCTAGCTGTTGTAACACAACCATAAGAAAAGTTTGATCGTTGGTATATACACAATGTATAGTACTAATACAGACCATACTCTAGCCTTTGTTACACAACCATGACAACAGTTGAGGCCTTGTTATCTATAGTACTTATACACACCATGCTCTAACTGTTGTTACACAACCATGACAAAAGTTGGGGCCTAGTTATCTATAGTACTTGTACAGACCTACTTTAGCTGTTGTTACCGGACCATGACATCAGTTGGAGCCTTTGTATCTGTATTTATGATACAGATCTTGCTCTGACCACAGTGGGTGCATGGCTAAAGTAATTTCAAAACAGTACAAATAACGTTTGTAGAAAACAAAAGGTTGCAAATATGATCAAATTCTACACAATTAACTTTTGTGTAAACCATTCGATATAGCACTAATATTTCAAATGGTGCGTGTCGTAGAAAGAATTGTGAGACCTTATCTTCATATATATGTCAAATATTGAAGCAGCCATTTCAATGTATGTTGCCACAAAAAGTAAACTTATGATACCGTGTATTTTGCCTCGTAAATGGCTTATAGGCTGCGCCATGAGGGATATGTCACTGGGTGAGAAAAATGTACAGCGTGACCAGGACTCGAACCCGGGGCCTTTCGCTTACAGGACGAATTCTTTTGATCCCTAACACATTTTATCCACTTCAAACACATTCATTTTTCCCGTTAGTTATCACAAGGGCAGTGACTGTGAAAGGCTGCAATAACTCTAAAAGGGATATGTAAGATTAGAATTTTAATCAAATAAACATCACAATTAGGTTTAGGAAATACATGCTGTTTTGCTTCCTCTGAAGTGCATGTCTAACTAACAATTTTAACTTGAAAGCAATGATGTCTACAAAAGGAAACACTAAGTTACAGGGAGTTTTGTTGCAAATGTTTTATATTGAAACATTATTTTAAATGTTCTGCTGGCGATTTTTGTTTATTTGTATGTCTGTCTACTTGCTTTACATGAATTTAATATTTTGAATCATACCCCAAAACTTTCTATTTCAAGGTAATTAATTATTTTGAACAAAATTGCATTAAACGTGGCAGTTTCATGGGGTAAGTGTAACCTATGTATATAAGAAAAATATACGAATTCAAATTGCACTAACCAGTTCCAGTTAAATGAAACTACTACATCGTTATTTCATCCGCAGTCGTGTCCACTTGATAGTTTTCAAGGCCACATAAACGGAAATAAATGAGACATATCAGGCTAATAATCATTTTTGTTGTATGTTACATAACGTTGACAACCCTGCTGTCATACTGTACGGTAGGATACGTCACAATATGGAACTTAAATGATATGTAAATATTGGAATTTCCGACATCTATAAAAAGTAACTAATTGACGCATGCGCATTTTGCAACCATGCGCGGCCTGTTGTCGTTATCCCCTCTCCTTGAAGAAGACACATCGAGGATTCAACTAATAATTTATCCCAGTACCTTGATAAGGAGACTATTGCAGTTACCCTGTCAGGGCGGATAAATTATTAAAAAGAAGACTTTGGAAGTTCATAGACTAAAGAAGAGTTGCAGAATATCAATAAAGTTTCGACCTATAGGGCCGGCGCATAGGAGTTTTACCTTAAAGGTAATTGAATGCTATAGACGATAGCAAATATAAGCTGAACATCGGAAAGGTGAGACAGAGACCCAGAGTTTGGTAATCTACTGAGATAATAAGAGAGTTCCAGCTTATAGACGGTACAGCATTACTGGCGAAGTACAGCCAAGGCATCGGGGATATACCTATATGGTTGTTGAATGCTACATGATAGCATATAGCCACTGAGCATCCAGGAATCAGGGCAATCATAGAGTTGAGAGGACAGAGGCTGAGCATCTATGCGATAGGACTCGTATGTTGTTGATTCAAAGACATTGTCTGACAGGAACTTCAACAAAAAGACCAGTCAAGTATAGAGTCTCCAGTCTATAGGAGTTTGAGCTATTGTTAATTGAAGATTGTTAGTAGTCGAAAAGGTAAATAGGGTATAGCCAGGTTGATTCAATGTACCTTAAAACTAACTAAACCAGAGAGACTATAAGACTCAGGATAACAGATAATGAAGTTTATTAATGTTAATATATCAAACTCCAGAAAATACAGGTGAAGTTAACACATTAAACAAACGCATCTGACTGATATCAAATGTAATCACAAATTCTTCTTGATAATAAATGTATTCATCTATTGATGGTTAAATTCTGTCAGTATAAGTACAAACGTATCAAATAAGATTAAGATTGTTCCGGCTTTCATAGTTTACAGGTAGCGAAGCGAATTACAATGAACTTTAAAATGTTTTACAAAACAATACTGCACACTCTTAAGGTACTTAAAATGCAAGATTCAATATACATCTCCTTTTGGATTAATCTATTTATGACTGATCGGGCGTTCCATAAGTTGTAAATATTGACACGGATATAAAGATAATGTTCAGCAACAGAAATTCCTTCTATAAAAATATAGTCACTTATATTCTCAGTACTTTAGACAAATCCATTAATTTACTTTACTTTAAATAAGCAATGAATATGTAAATACATCTGTGCAAACAAAACTCGTAGAAATGTTACTAAATGTTGTATCAAAAGGGCTTTTATAGACCTATGGCTTTTAATTAATATAAATTCTGATTGCAGAGCAACTTTCTTACATCTATATTCAGCATGGTGTTCATTTTAATAAAAAATCAATTTAACAAGCCAAACGTGGTTTTAGGTCTGAAAGCTTGAGCTGAAGTGATTGCAGATGGCCAAAATCGGACCCTTTTATAGTTTTCCAGAGAAAGTGACACAAAAAAGTTACCAAAACAGTCAAAATGGGTTACTTTGGGTAAATTGACCATATGGTTAGTGACCAACGGGTCATAGTGACCGAATGGTAACAGTGACCTAAAACGTTAAACTCTATGCTGAATACTGCCGTATCATAAAAATGGCGACTTTATGAAGTGTGTAGATGAAAAGAACATCAAAATATGCACCATTTGGTTAACTCCAACATGTTCAAGTGATTTAAACATCTTTGTGGATGACAACGATAATTTATGTTGCTTTGTAACGGTAAATAGTCCAACAATGCAATGCGAATAAGGATGCATATCCTGTCAGGAAATGTGACAAATTCAGTGAGTTATCATGAAAATATTGTGATTTATGCACAATTCAGAATGTACAAATGGATGACACTTATCTTTAACAAACAATTAAATACTGTAGGTTAATTGTGCAAATTCTATAGTGATTCACATGTAGGAAAATGTTACAAAATCTGGATTAAATGTGTACCAGCCAAAACGGATGTCTCTCGGTAAATGTAAACAGAGTTCGGATAAGATTAAAACGAATATGGTGGTGTACAATATGAGTTTGGTCTGTCATATTATGTAGATCAACACATATGTGTACAATTCTGTGTTTCGTTCCTGTCAGCTTGCAAGGAAATGTCACTAAAACAGTTCAAATCATAGCCAAGATCAATGACTGCTCATAATTACAAGAAATTGGTAAGTCCCCATTGTTCGAGGCGTTACAATACCCCCTTCTTTTTAAGGCAAAACTCCAATTGCCTTACCATACTACGTTACATGTTAACATGATATTTAAATAATGTCACACCGTATGTCACATGTTCTGATAACTGATATTAGTAGTCCTATATGTTTTATATTGCCCTTAAATGCACCTCAATACTAAATAGTCCTAATTGTCAAATTTATGCTATAATTCACATATAATTTATAAAAACTTTCAAGTCTTAGTCTTGTAACACTATTGTAGTTTTCATTTTATATTCAACAGATAAGTCCTAAAATGTTCTACATTATTTGCGGCTCTGCACCTTTCAGGTTGATCAATACTTTATTAAAATGATCGACATTGATTTGACAAGTTCCTTTGGTCATCACTTGAAAAGTTGTGTCACACCTGTTTTGACTTCAGTTGTCATCTATGCCCTCTGGTACTGGTTTTGTACCATTCAATCATCCGCCTTGGATTGGTATGTACTGGTTTTGACCCTTTTGATCGTCCACTCTATGTTACTGACTATCAAACCTTCAAGATGGATTGCTCTTAGACTCTAGGACCCTAAATAGAAAGGACCAGTTACTACCATCTGTAGTGTAGGGTTTGACATGGCATCGGATTACTGTAGGTTCCCCAGTAATAACAGCTAAATGTTGCACTGCACCATTTATGTGTTTGAAAGGGAAGACTTCATTTGTCGTCGAGACACGTCGGTCTCGCTCATCATATTGGTTATGTACTCTTCTAACCAGTGGGCGCCTTCTTCTGTTCTGCTCCTACTTCAGTGGAAAAATGTCAGACTTATGAGATCTGTTTGTCGTCCGCTCACTCCCTCTGATTTGTTACCACTTGACTTCCATTTTGTCTACTTCATTTGTGCGTTAAAACCCCCTTGGCTTTGAAGCTCATCCCTGACATTTGCAATAACAATTCTGCAGCACATCTGTCAAGTTTACCTCGAATAAAGTCACAGGGGTGTTCTGTATTCTTGACAAAACATCTAGCTTTTTGTTTATATACAAGGTCTGTCTTGTGTCTTGAAACCTCAACCAGTCAAGCTTTGCATCCAGACCATCTTCTTCCTTCAGGTTACTGCAGCTTTCACAGCCAGACTACAGCCTCACGGTCAGAGTGAACCACAAATCTTGACCGAAATTCACTTGGGTGAACACTTGAAAATTTCAGGACTGCCTCCCTAGACAAACTCTTTTATGAACCACATTATTTGGAACAAGACCAGGTTTATCGGACAGCAATCCCAAAAGCCCTTATATATTTTGAAATGAGTATTTAAGTGCAAAACATACCACTTTGAAGCCAAAAAATATGAACCCTTTATGACATAACCAATAATCAATGAATTACACAAGTACAAAATGTATGCTTTTCGACATTCCACTACTGAAAATATTTTATATCTTTCTAATTTTAATGTACTGCAATATGGCAATAACTTCATTATATCGAACCAAAAAATACGTATCTATCACTATTCATATTATCTGTATTCGGATATAATTACAACATCACGGGATTATGCAGCCGGCTTACACTAATAAATGACTAAAAAATACTTTTATTTATTTTCCATTAATGTTTAGTACTCCATAAAATAAAACTGATCAAATATTTTTCTGACAGAGAAATACCTAATATTGCTACTTTTACTTTGGTTTTTGTAACCTCACTAGCAATACCTATTTAAATTTTGAAACGCGGTATTTGCCACGTTGGTGACCGCTTCACTGATTTCCAGTGGATCACTTAATGCCTTCCGCTTTCTCCTTTTGGCGCGTCCACTCCAGTATCTATGATCTTCATCGTGTGGCCTGTGGCCATTCTCCAGGCTAATACCATGGTCATTACCAGGCACAAGTAGAGGCTTTGTTGTTCGTCTCTTCAACTGCTTAGGTCGGCCTTTTCTTGATGCTTTCTTCATAGCAGGTCCTACCAACCATTGTTCATAAGCAAAAGGGACCTCTAGTGCTTTTGCTCGTTCATTCAAGCCATAACCTACATGTTGTATTCTATTTGGTGCAGTGACTGTTGCTGCTGCTGGCTTCTCGGTTTCTGCACTAAGAACATTCTGCGACGAGTGCACAAATGTTGCTTTTATTAGATGACCTTTGTTGTCTGTATTTTCTTCTTCCTCGTGTTCCTTTTCAGGTATGATGCTCACTACAGAGTCGACTCTTTCTGCCATACCTACACCTGCACCCTGTTTCACATTTGTTTCTGTCGTATAGGGGTTACGTAGCTTTACTTGGTTTGTGCTTGCTCTATTTATATCAGCAAGTGTGGACGCCACAGCTATTTGACATTTCTGCAGCCTCAAGCACGTCTGCTGCCTCTACTAGGTTTCTTTCCACGCAAACAGCCGCAAGGGCTTCTGTCTTGCCTAGCACGGTGACGTCATCAGCTTCTGTTATTTTCCTAGTGCTTTCACGCCTGCCCTTCGTCATGCATGGGATTTCCTTCCCTTCTAGTATAATCACTTCCTTGCTAAGGAGAATATCGGCAGATCCAGCCTTACTACCAGCTAACACATCACAACCGAGCAACGCATCATCTTCTATATCTGCTACAACCATTTCCTTTTCCATCGTTACAGGTCCCATGGTCAGATTGAATATACCTCCCTTATCTCCGTACCTCCTGCTCTGCGCAACCCCGCAGAACCCCTTAACTAGACCCGCAGGATTCAATCTTAATTTTTCAACGTTGGCGTTAGAATTCTGTCTCATTAAATTGTTTACTTTAGGCACCCTAGAAAAAATGATATTGACAGTTTTATTTTAAGTTTTATAATTTTCTACCAATAGTTTGATGTTTCTTTCATAAAAAATAATGGTAAAATGAATTCTCTGCAAACGTTTTGGATAAAGAACACAACTTTGAAATTTGTCTCTACTTGAGCTTGAGGGAATACCATAAATTACACTAAATTTATAAAAAAACGGCACGGTAAAAGTTTTTAAAAATATGCAACACAGTGCAAAACATTATCAACTTTAAGAATATACCAAGCAAATGCCATTTTTTAAACATTACTATTAGGGGCCTAATACCTTAACTCACTTGTTTTATCGAGTTATATATACGAGTTCCAAGCAGACCGCGCTATCCTGCACGTTGTGTATTCTTGCACCGTGTGACGTCATAGTGTACTAGGTTGCGTGCCCTTATTCTATTAAAGTCCACTCAGCATCTTTTTGTCAACAGTAGGGTGTATCCACCATAGTACGGACAGTAGAGGTAATACGGTCATTCGCCAACGAGCTTCAGTTTACCTTAAATAACTTTTGAACCGAAAGTACAAATCTTGTTCTGTTTTGTTTGTAACAATCACATGATATTATGCCATGTGACTTTCCAAATAAGCGTTTTATGACATCATAAATGACGTGGTAATCGTATCGAATTTTGGGAAGTTGACAAGCTCTTTCCGGTTTAGGGTAAACATTAAAATTCACAGCGGACAAAAGTAACGAGGTATTTCGGTGTTTTAAACATGTTTATTGTAACGTTGACGTTGAATGTTTGTTTTATTATGATGAAGAATTTTGTTTTGATTTATAAATTGTTTACTTTTAATTTCAGAAGCTCGTATTAACGAAAATATTTACAAAAATGTAAAATGTCCGTGTTAAACCAACACATTTTATTCAAAAGAAAAATACGGACAGCAATGTGTAAAAAAAATCTGAGCGTTCAAATCCACTAAGTTTAAAGTAGGAATCGGTTATCCCGGCTCACGTGGAGAAATGATATTATTCATTATCAAAAATATAATAAAGTGGACATAGAAGAGGTTGACCGACTGCTTAAATTTGATCATTTCGATCCCTAAAATGGAAAACCGCCATTGCACTGTATTAATAGATCAAGGCCTAACTCTGTTGAATTGTTAGTAAACATTTAGCTAAGACGTATCCAAATTGATCGTTTCATGACAATCAATCAATCAATCAATCAACTAAACGATCGATCGATCAATCCATCAGTCAATCAATCTCGCAATTAACCAGTAATATAATCACATATGCAATCAAACAAACACACACCTAATTAAACAATAATGCAATGCAATCAATCAATCAACCATACAGTCAGTCAATCAATCAATCAATCAATCATGCAATCAATCATGTAATAACCAATAATGCCAATCAATCAATACATGCATATTGGCTTCACTCAATAAAATCAGCTGTTATTGTTACGCAGTTACATCTAAATATGAGTTTCTATTTTTTTCTACGTTGGAGTTTGTTGTTTGCTTTTGTTTTAAAGCCTGCCTAAGGGCTCGTTATTTTTTAACCGATTTCGACAGTTTGAGTGTTAGCGAGACACTTGCTTCCTAAGGTAAGTTTTAAGCTGAAAATACAAACATATTGCTACATTATTTTAACATTAGTAGAAGATTAATCTCTCAGCGACTTTTGATGTCATTTACATGTAAGCCCTGAATTATGTGAAAAAGTGATAATAGGGTTCATTTGATACAAAAATATTTAACATAATTACAAGATGTGTTTAAATTAAATCTTATTAAAGCCTCATGTATAGCTGTAAATATATAGTAATAATATGAAGCTTCAAAGCATCTTAGAAAAACAATAATTACGTTTCAGATGTCTTCCAAATACAAACATATAAAGAGAAGGAAAACAATGAACTATAGCAATGAAACCCTGCATGAATGCGTAATGTCAGTGATGAGTGGTCAGTTATCAGTTAGGAAGGCTTCTGAGATATACAACATTCCAAAGTTCACGACTGGAGATAGAGTAAATGGTAAACACCCCATTGAAGTAACGCATGGTAGGCCTCCATGTATTCCACTTAAAGTTGAACAGAAGATTGTTAAATGTGTAAAGGTTGCTGCTGAACGCCGAGTTGGTCTGACACGCAAACAGATCCTGAGAAGAACAAACCTTCTGGCACATCGCCCCTCATCTACTCATCCTTCCTATAAAAACTTTAAGGCAGGGAAAAACTGGTATGAGGGGTTGAAAAGAAGACATAACCTCACCACAAGAAAGCCGGAACGACTTAGCTCTGTAAGAGCAAAATCAATGAACAAAACGGTAGTTGGTATCTATTTTCAGGATCTCGGGCAGCTAATAAGTAAGCAGTTTAAATGCCTGGATTACATTGCGTGAACTGAACAATAATCGGTGACTCCGGATTATCGGCGTATTCGCTTTGTTACCTAACGGTAATTTTCGTGTAAAGAAAAAATATAATCTAATGCTGCAAACGTCATAATCGGTCAAATCTCCCCGAATTTCTCTGAAGTGTTGTTCAGTATGAACTTACTGACTGGTAGTACCAGGGAAATATAACTTACACTGAATCTTTTATATTTGCCCTTTTAGCAGCTGTCGAACGGAAAAGACCGTGAGCTTTGTCCAAATATAAGTAATTATTTTACCAGTTTTGAGAGAATTTCAATTAATGGGAAATTACAGTTACAAATTAAATACCTTTCTGCAACACATGGAGTCATTAGCATTCACTGTCAATCAGTATTATAACTAAGATCGAGTGTCATTCATACATTTCAAAGATTATAGACGGAGTCTTTTGTTTACATTTTTATCGTAACCGGTGCATTTGTAAAAATCACTTTAGTTTGAAAAATCGAAGTATGCAAAGAGCTTTGGTACGGTCTCTAGATGTTGGTGGACAAAGCACGTCAATCACAGCGTTGTCCCCTTCTGCGACTGCAGACGATAGAATACCACTCCCTCCAACTTATCAATCACCTGATGTGTCTGTTACAGATTCTGCTGATGACATAGATACGTTATCACTTACAGTCAACGATATCATTGACACGTCTTTTATAGACAATCCAGAAATAACAATGACAACTCCTTCTGAGATGTTAGATATGCTAGCTAGTGGCGAGTTCGTGGTAGAATCTATGATAACACCAGCATAAGAGCCGGCTGAGCTTGTACCTCAGGCAAATTGGAACAAGGAAGTTGAAGATATGTTTCTGCCGCCTTCTCAGTCTACTTCTACAGGAGGTTCAGTGAAGAAAGAGACATCATTTAGAAAACCAGTTACCACTCACCGACTTCTAACATCCGAAGACATTATAAATGAAAAAGTCAAAATTGGTGAAAAGAAACAACTAAAACAGCAAAAGTCTGATGCAAGTGAAGAAAAGAAAAGACTTGCAAGTGTAGAAATGAAAAGACTTAAGAACCAAGTTACACAAAAACGTAAAGCAGCGAAGAAAATAAAGTTAGAAAAGGATAACTGAAAAACTTGTCATGGTAAAGGATGATTGAATATCAAAATAACACAAAAATCCAACGTTGTGCGCACTATTTCACGACTTTGAAATGAAGCATACTTCATACCATATCATAGTAATGTGACATTTGGTTTGAATTAGAGAGAAATTTTGTGTTGCATGCAATCATACAATAATCATAATATGACTGTTTATATTTCATGTATGTATATATATACAAGACAAACATTGTTTCAATGTAATTTGTTTATTCTATAAAATGAGGCATACAAATAATTGTAAACAGCATCATATTATATCTTTGTTGTATTATTTCATTTGATTACGTTATGTAAATGTGTTAATTAAATTCTAAAACAAACATTTTATTTTTATATGTTAGATAATAAAATATCATTTTTTTAAAAAAGACAAATGTGTCCGTATTTTCCAGACATGTCCGTATTAAAATTACCTGTGTCCGTGTTAAAAATACCCCTGTCCAAATTAATCCAGTTCGTCCGTATTTTACCCTATTGGTGTTATGCACTTTAAACTCATAATTTAGCTATTTGTAACACCATTTACTTATGGATCAAGTATGTGAATCTTCATTCCGTTGTCATAGTATGTTCTGGGGAAAAATATGGTCCTAAGTCAAACCGTTTGAAAATGACATTGATAAATGTCACCAGGGGAACATTGCTGTCCGTATTATGGTGTATGAAGGCTTAAACCGGCTACTACACTGAAAATGTACCGTCATATGGAGGTTAAGACCCATTTTAATTAATTAAACCTGTCACTGATCTTTACCCATTTTTATATAAAGCTAGTTTATTTATTATAAGGTTAAACCCACTTTGGGAACTTGACCCAATCTGGAACTTGACCAGATCTTGACTTGACCCGTTCCGGTCAAATAAGATTTTCTACCTTATCCTTTATTTTATATAACTGGTATGCTTGGAACTCGGACTTGTATGTATTTATATTGAAAACCGACATTGATAATGCACAGTTTCCTTTAACCAGATTCTATTATAAAATAGTTTAACCGTCTGTTGTCATATGAAATTATAAAGATGTACATTAGACCTTTAATAAAATAGATAGAACTGGACACATCTTTCTTGTCTCTGTAGATTAGAACCGAACCCAATTTCCTATTATGTTGTTATCCCTATTTAACGCCTGACAAGCTTAAGCCTTTATAAGTCCTGACTCATAGTAAAGAGAACATCATTCTCATTTTAGGGGACGCAACATTTGGTGTCAGAAGTGGGACTGATTGATTGATTGATTGATTAATTGATTGATGATTGACTGATAGATGATTGATTCACAGATAAATAATAAATAGAGATATTTGAAATTTGGTTATTCACTCATAACAAGACACTAACTTTTCTGTGTCTAAAACAGAAATATCATTCGGACGGATAAAAGGATATTAGAAACCTGGTAATGTAACAGATAATTCTGTTGACTTTATACAAAGAGTCGGTTATTTTCAAGCCGGATGTTGGAACCAGGTACTGGTTAGAATTTGACAAGTTCTTGACTTGGTATTTTAGAGTATTTAGTACAATAGCTCCCCTTATTAATCAATGAGTTTTGATTACAGAAAATGAACAGTGGGTTGATAGTGGGTTGATAGTCTTATTTATTGATTGAATCTGTAGATCTACATAAAACTACACTTATTTCTTCTACACCAGTTCTGTTGATCGGATCAGTGACAGGTATTTTTCTTTTCGAAAAGAGAAATGTCAATATAGTTTAGTTTTAAACAAATATAGTATTTTACAATATTTCAAATAAAAGAAAGTCTTTTGAAATGCATACATTTGTAAATCATAATTTACAGTATCACAGACAATTTATTACAAAAATAAAATGGATGAGTATTTACATGTTTATGATTTTGGAGGCACTGCCTCAAGAAATGTCTCATCCAATGAAAATGACACTACTGAGAGAAATGAGACTAGTATTAATACTAGTAACGACATAAGGTTAAGATTACAAGAAATAGCACCAAAGACTATTTCTGAAACTGAGAAAATAGCAGTACGTATGGAAGCATATAGATTAGCGGACAGAAATAGAAATAAGCTTGTCTGTACTGTAGGTAAGGTTAATAGTTCAAAAGACAATACTGCAAGCTCATCACAAGTAGAAAATAGCGTAGGACTAGAAAGAGTAGGCAGTCAAAATAGACAGACAAATAATTGGCAAAGCAATAATGGCAGTAAGAGTCAGATCTCAAACCAAACCTACCATCAATCTAGAAATAGGATTCAAAATGAAAACAGATAAAAATATCAGAGAAATGGCAATTATTACAGGCACTATGATAACCATACACCTCGTAATAATAGGTTTTACAACAATGGTTCAAACAACAGTGGTACTCAAAATAATAGATGGTCTTACCAAAATACAGACCAACACAGGTTTAACAGACATAACCAGGGAAACGACAACAAGTCAAGCTGAGGAGATCGCAGCTCGACAACTCAAAAAGGTCCCAAATTGTATTAAATAACTTAGGCTCTGACCACGGATATTTTCTTTCAGCTACAATAAATGAATCTAATTTGACTATGCTTATTGATAGTGGTGCAAATGTCAGTATAATAAGTAAAAAAACCGTTGAGAAATGACCTTATTCTGAGACCAGTTATCCAGGCTGTGCAAAGTTCACTTAATACCGTGACTGGTGAGTCATCACCTTTTCATGGAAAAGCAGAAATAGAACTTTGCATTGGAAAACAGAAAATTGTTCATGAATTTTTGATAGCTGATATAAAGCAACCAGCCATTATTAGGTTAGATTTTCTGTTTAAACACAATTGTGACATAATTTTGAGTAAAGGGTATATTGCTTTGAAAAGGGAAAGAATTCCATGTTTCATGAATCAAAAGGATGTGCCAGCCAGTTGTTGTAAAATTGCTGTAACTGAAACTGTAGTTATTCCCCCTGAAACAGAAATTATTGTAGAAGGCAAACCACCAGACAGCTTGAGTAAGAATAGGGAATGTCTGGTAGAGCCAAACGTAAATTTTGCTGAGAAATCAGGTTTGTTAGTGGCAGTCTTTAATTAGTCCCGAAAATGGCAAATTTCCCATGAGGATTGCAATTTTTTCAAGTGAACCATGCACAGTTTATGAAAATACAGTTACTGCTGTATTAGAACCTGTCACTGTCAATGAGACTGTAGCAGTCAGAAATGTTAACCATAATGTACAAAAGTTAGCAGATAGTAGTAAAGCCGTGCACGAGCATCTAACTAGTGTATTTGATAAGTCATCTGTACATTTGGATAATGAACAAAAGAAAAAGTTAAAGCAATTCCTCATAAAGAATCAAGATGTATTTTCACGAAATGATAGGGACATTGGTCATACTGATTTGGTTACACATAAGTTAGACACTGGTGATTCAGAACCGGTTAAGACATATCCTTATCATGTACCACTAGTAAAACGTAAAGCGGAAGAGGCCGAAATTAAGAAAATGTCTGAAGATGTTATTATCGAACCTGCATGTTCTCCATGGCTGTCCCCGATTCTAATGGTAACAAAACCCGATAAATCTATCAGATTTTGCTGCGACTTCAGAAAATTGAATTTTTCCACAAAGAAAGAGTATCAGCCTCTCCCTAGAATATATGACAATTTAGATGTCTTATTGTCTGCAAAATGGTTGTCAGTCTGCGATCTTAAGGCTGGCTTTTAGCAAATTGATATCGAGAAAGAGAGTCGGCCTAAAACAGCGTTTAGCTTGCAAGGTGGTCAACAATGGCAATTTTGTTAATTAGCTTTTGGTCTTTGTAATAGTCCTAGTGTATTCACAAGACTCATGCAAACGGTATTCAAAGGTCTTATTTGGAACACTTTAGTCTTATATTTAGATGTCTTAATTGTGTTTGCACAAACTTTTGAACAAGCTTTGGGAAATTTACAAGAAGTTATGGACAGATTGAGACAAGCTAATCTTAAATTACACCCTAAGAAGTGTAATTTCTTTCAAAAACAGGTCACATTTTAGGTCATGTGATCAGTGAGGATGGTGTTTCAGCATGCCCAGATAAAATTAAAAGTGTTCAAGAATGACCGAGACCCAGAACAGCTTAAGATGTAAAAAGCTTTACATCACTTGTTTCATTTTACAGAAAATATATCCCAGGGCAACTGTTGCCAAACCTTGGCCTGCACTCTCAGAAAAAGGTCACAAGTTTGTGTGCACCTCAGAATGTGAACAAGCCTTTATCACCTTGAAATCTACTTTAACCAGTAGTCTCATATTAGCTTTTCCTACTTCAGATGACTATTTCATAATAGATACAGACGCGAGTAATGTCACTTTTGGCGGAATCTTGCCGCAAGTACAAAATGGCCAAGAAAAGGGTTATTGCGTATTACTCCAAATGTTTTTCAAGATCTGAGCGAGGTTATTGTGTGACACGAAAGGAATAACTAGCTGTAGCTGCAACGGTCAAACATTTCCATCATTACTTATATGGTCGGAAATTTACAATCAGAATAGATCATGCCAGTCTGAAATGGTTAACTAACGTCAAAAATCTAGAAGGTCAGTTATGCAGGTGGATAAATGTTTTAGAAAACTATGATTATGAAACTGAACATACACCTGGAAGGGTCCATAATAATGCTGATGCACTCAGCAGGAGTCCATGTTATGATGAGAACTGTGTACATTGTGATAGGGTAGAAAACAGATATGATAATCCTACAGTTGCTAGAGTGGTAAACGTAGAACAACCTTTGAGCCAGAAAAAAGTAAAAGTCAAACCAAAAGTATGTACACATAGTTTAGTGTCTAGAGAAACTGAGAAACTGTTGACAGGCAAGAAGTCAGAGTGTGCTTGTCCTGAGCTACCTTTACTTTCAATATTGGTAATTCTTGGTCTAATAGTAATGAAGGTACCATTAGTCCTAGTGGTGTTCTTACAGTATATTTTGTTCACATTGTCTTGTAGACCAAATTCTGTGTCAAAAGAGGAAATAGTCGATCCTGTAGAGAAGAGTGTGGAAAGAAAAGTTGTAACTGCTAACCAAATAAAGAGGTCTTATGATATCTGTGTTAGTAAAGCCAGCAACAGTATCTAGTCAAGATGTGGTAGTGGTCAGAACTTTAAATTCTGATAAAGCATCTGATAAAAGCAAACGTTGTAGTTTAAGAGATCCATCTTCTACCGAGGTTAGTTCTAAAGAAACTGACAGGAAGATTGGGTTGAGGACAAGTAAACAAAGTAGTTCTTTGGACTCTAAAGAGGTCAGAGCAATATCTGACAAGAATCTTAAAGGTACAGAGTGTTTACCTGGACCATCAAGTAGAGATAGTAGAACTTGTATTCACACTGAGACTGGTAGCAAAACAAATATTAACAGAGACAATGAAACGACGGAAGTACCGGTTGATAGCAAACCAAATAGTAATGATAAGAACCTAGGGCTTAATGTGGAAGTACAAAATGAAATAGATCAGTCCTACCAAAATGTCTGAGAAGGTTACTAAAATCTAGCAGGGGCTATTCAGCTAGGCAAATTATCTGTAACTGTTAATATCCCATAAATCTCCATGACCTGCTGTGCTGACCAACATCCTCACATTAATTGCCTGCTACTTGACCTTAGCTTACATGAATTACTGACCATATGTTTTTTTACTAATCATAGCAGAAATTTATAGACGTCTTATATTGTGTTACATGTACAACGCAGGGAATGTTTATTTTTATCATTTCAAAGAGCTATAAAATAAATTTAATCTTATTTGTTATTTCTTACAGGTGAGTAATTATATATATTTTTTGTATCTATCAATTATATTCTTGAAACAAAATTTATCTGGCAAAGCAATTGACAGTACAATTATTTTCGAGAAAGTTTTTTCTTTTAAATTATTAAAAACAACAAGTTAAAGCATAGCAAAAGTTCCTTCTAGGGCTCATCTATATAAATATATAATGATCATCTTGTAAAACTTTGGTTGCAATATCTGTTTTAAATATTGGTCATCAGTGTGTGGAACTCAAGGATCGGACACAAGGACAAGACCATTCTACCTTATTGACATTTCGTATCCCCACGTTTAATCAGGGAGTCAGTGTAGCAGTGGTTAGCAGTTTGGACTACAACAACAGCGATTCTGGTTCGATTCTCTGACCCGGATCGATTCCCAGTTGCGGCTGATATCCCGACTAGTGTTTATTGTTGGGTGATTTACTTTACTTGGTACTGTTTCATTCGTCTGTCTGTCCATTCTTTAATACGAGTCGGTACTTATTTTGCTACAGGAGACAATACATAGTAGTAAATTCAATTAATTCCCTAGTTCTTAGATCGTGACTAAAACTTCTTTTAGGTGGCTTAATTCCGTCCACCAGGACATCTGTCTAATTGTTTCAATAAGTGTACAAAAGAAAGGAAAATGCAATAACTTGAACTTATTTGACGAAACTATCTATATGTTATAGACAAAACATCAGGTGATAATGCATGCATTTTGTTTTTGCCTAGTTATGCGAATGTAAGAAACTATATCCTGAAATGACTTAAGAAGTATATGGTAGGTTATTGTAACTTGCTATACTGATAGAAGGCACATCATTTAATTTTTCCAATTTTTGTTGCTTGTCGCGGAAAACTTTTATAAAACAGCTCTTGCAATAAATTGAAAAGCATTTGACGCTGATCAATTAAGGAACCTTTGTTAACAGATGGGTACACACGTAAGGCATTTGACCATTCCTGTGGGAAAATTATGAAACTATGCGATAATTTTATAAGTATTTTGGTTGCATAAAAATAGGGGATATTGAGAAGATAGTGACATTTTAAGCTCCCTTTTTCGAAGAAAAGATTTTCTACTCATCCGAGCATCGACATCGCGTCACTGTAATGTTTTGGTTAAAGTTTTGCATGCAAGTTCATATCTCCAATACTGCTACAGGTATTTGGTCGAAACTTCACACATGTCTTTTGTGTCATTATGTTAGGTCACTGGCCAAGACCCATAACTGTAACCATTATATTAGCAGATTTATACCCCTTTTATACTTAGAAAATAAATTCAGGTTAAAGTTTTGCGTGCGAGTACATATCTCTGTAACTTACTAAAGATATTCAGTTGAAACCTCACACGTCTTTGGTGTCATTATGTAAGGTGACTGACCAAATCCCATAACTCCAACTTGTATTTTAGTAAAAGTATTTTGTAGATCTACTTAAAGAAAACAAATTCAGTTTAATTTTTGCGTGCAAGTTGATATCTCTGTAACAACTAAAAGTATTCAATTTAAACTTCACACATGTCTTCAATGGCATTATGTAAAGTCACTGGCTATGTCCCATAACTCTCTCTGACCTACATTTTAGCAGAATTATGCCCTTTTGTACTTAGAAAATTCTGGTTAAAGTTTTGCATGCAAGTACATACCTCTGTAACTACTAAAGATACTTAAAGAACCGTGATATTTACATTCAGATGAGAGTATGTTCCAATATCCACCAGTTTTATGACATGAATATTTTTAATGCAGCTTTCAAAACAAATACTGGAAAGCAACTAATATCATATCAAAGTTTTTAGCTAAGTGTCTTATCAAATTATATTGATATTGAACGCATACAAGAACATAGTCTAATGCTGTAATTTGTGTATAAATGTTTCTTCTCCACCTCCTTACAACATGCTTTTTTGTTGATCACTATTACGAAAATTGTAGATCACTACTACAAAATAATAGGAAATCGATCCTATTAAAAAATGTGTACTTCCGGCACGTGCACCAAGCGTCTGACTTTGGATTTTTGGAAGAATACGCCTTTTCCTTGTGCCTTATAAGTGTCCACATGGGATGAGATGGAGATGGATCGATTCCCAGTTGAGGCAGTGCATTTTTTCATATCATATAGATATGATTGTTTTCTTTTTTAAAGGTCTAGTAACACTTAGAGTTAAGTTACAGAACATTATTTGTTGTTGACAGTTTAGAAATAAAACTATTTTTTATTTTACTCTAGAACATGTTACCATATATTTTTCTGTGACATTTTAGTAGTTACTGCATAAAAAACAGTTAACGGAAGACATTTCGCTCTTTTTTGCAATATCATTGAAAAAAAAATACTGTGCTATTTTTCTGTTGTATAATTTCAACTCAAAAAGCAACACTAGGATTATTTTCTGAGCAAATAAAGGCCAATTTAAGATAACTTTCTAGGTAAAATAAATGCTACTTGTAATTATTACATCCAAAGTATTACTGGGCCTTTAAACTATTTCTTACTGTAACTCCAATATGAACTGCTAATTGTAAAGATTTGTTTAACATTCATAGGGGTTCATATGCTATACTTGAATTTTAAGTGTATTAGATTTCCTCTAGCATTTCATCCGAAATACATTTTTAGTAATACAACAATTGTATTTTTTTCTTGATTCCTCATGCAATGAAACCCACTGACCTAATGTTCATCTCATTGTAAAAAGCTGACCGTAGAGAATTGATAGGGTTATTAAAAGCCAATCTAAAGATGCTATCTGTAACTCTCTGGCATTCCATGTTATTATATTTTCACGCCAATCATTGAAATTGAGAAATTGAGAAATTGAAATCTTCGGACATTTTAGTAGGAGTGAGATGTAGAAAATTTAGACTTAGAGTATGAAGCTGAATTGCAGAGGTCAGACCCAATAATCAAACATGTGTTGAACTGGTTTAAAATAAACGAGAAACCAGACTGGAATAATGTTTCTGAACATAGTGTAGAGTTAAAATATTTATGGTATAGGTGGGAATCTCTGGTTGTAAAAAATAATATTTTGTACAGAAAGTGGGAGAATGATGTTAGAAATTCAGTTGAGTTCCAACTTGTGTTACCAAAGTGCATCACTAGGTGTGTATTGACACAGTTACATGATACTGTGACAAGTGGTCACTTAGGGGTTAAGAAAACTTTAAGAAGGGTCAGACAAAGATTTTTTTGGTATGGCCGAAGAAAGGATGTAGAAATATGGTGTAAGAAATGTATAGTATGTGCTTCTAGAAAAATGCCACACAAGAAATTCAAAGCACCAATGAGAAAATTCAATTCTGGGGAAAGATGGGAAGGATTGCAATAGATTTTGTTGGTCCGTTAGGAAAAACAGAAAACAACAACCGATACTTGGTGGTTGTTTCTGATTATTTCATGAAGTGGACAGAGGCCATTCCCCTCCCGAACATTGAAACTGTTACTGCTGCAAATGCACTAATTGAGCACATCATATCAAGATTTGGTGTACCCATCTACATTCATACAGACCAGGGTTCCTAATTTGAGTCAAATTATTTCAAGAGCTTTGCAAGTCATTAGGTATCCACAGGATTAGAAATACTGCCTTCCGTCCCAAAGGTGGAGGTTTTATTGAAAGAGCAAACAGAAGTATTCTTAATATGCTAACAGCCTTTGTGTCCGAACATGGAAATGAATTGGACAAATATGTACCTTTCTGCTTAATGGGTTATCGTTCATCTGTGCACGAGTCAACTGGTGTCACTACTACAACAATGATGTTTGGTTCTGAAATAAGACTGCCAATTGATTTAGTCTTTGGTAAACCTGAAATAGATCAACCTGAAATGATACCAAAGCATGGGTTAGATTATGTTACTCAACTAGAATCACAACTTGCGCTAGTACATGAATTTGCTCGAATTAGGCTTTCACTTTCAAGTGATGCCATAAAAAGAAATATGTTCTTAATAGTCATTCTATACAGTATTCTGAGTGTGACCGTGTCTGGTATTACAATCCTCAGCGTAAAGTTGGTCGTAGTGGTAAACTAGTCCGACCATGGAAAGGTCCTTATTTGATAGTTACAAAAATAAGTGACATCTTGTACCGTATTCAAGGTGGTTCAAGGGAGAAACCACGTGTTGTACATAAAGACAAACTGAAGCCTTATGAAAGCAGAGTGTAATTTTATACTTGTGTGTTTATTTGTTTTTTTTTAGTACTGCAATGATACTTACTGTAATTTCCGTGACACGTGATACCAATTGACTCCACAGACAACTCTTGATCTCACAAATCTGTAAATAAAATGCTCAGTAATGTAAAATGAAAACCAGATTCTTTGATACTAAATTTTTTTTTATATATACTTGCAGAAACGTTTCACGTGCAAGATTTGCATGGACATGCATTTCACAACACAGGGAAATGCAGAGCACATCTTATCGAACAACAGTCGAAGGTTAACTATAAATGTGTGGGAAAGTGTTTCTGAGGAATACACCAGGGGCTATGTGCCATCGTAGTAGACAGGATTTTATAAGATTTAATACTGTAACAGGGGAAAGAGGCAACGCAGCAGAAGAATGCTTAAAAGAATTTATAAATCAAATAGACACATTAATGATAGACAACTTTAACAAAGAAAATCATTCCCCCACTAAGAGAATTGCAACACGCCCGCAAGCAGTATTTTCAGGAAAACAGAAACATGTAACTTTACCAGCACCAACAGCCAAAAGAGTAATGAGCAGGTCTCCTTCCCTGTTTTCATCTACATCAAGGTCATCTTCATCTACATCAACAACATCATGAACATCTTCATTATCGTCTGCAACATCATCTGTAAATGAAATGGAAACTTTAGAGAGAACAGTAGTTGGGGATATATGTGAAGAAATGGAAACCTATGATAATGAAAAAGATGAAAGGGAAAGAGACAGACAAAAGAGAGCAGAAGAAAGAAAATAAGAGAGAAATGGAGGACAGGAGGAATGATGAGATACGGAAAGCAACAGAAAGTATTGAAAGAAAATTAAGGAAAGACGAAATGTTGAAAGAGAAAATGAAAGAAGAGAAAAGAAAAAAAGAGAAACAAAGAATTGAAGCAGACAGAACAGAAAAAGAAAAATAAGACAAACTTGAGAAGGAAAGGACAGAGAAAGAAAAACAGGAGAAAATTGAAAATGAAAAAAGTGAAAAGGAAAAAGAAAACAAAGTATTGAAGCAGAGAGAATAGAAAAAGAAAAACAAGACAAACTTGAGAAGGAAAGGAGAGAGAAAGAAGAACAAGACAAACTCGAGAAGGAAAAGAGGGAGAAAGAAAAACAGGAGAAAATTGAAAATGAAAGAAGAGAAAAGGAAAAAGAGAAACAAAGGATTGAAGCAGAGAGAATAGAAAAAGAAAAACAAGACAAACTTGAGAAGGAAAAACAGCAGAAAATTGAAAATGAAAGAAGAGAAAAGGAAAAAGAGAAACAAAGGATTGAAGCAGAGAGAATAGAAAAAGAAAAACAAGATACACTTGAGAAGGAAAGGAGAGAGAAAGAAAAACAGGAGAAAATTGAAAATGAAAGAAGAGAAAATGAAAAACAGGAACAAACGATTAAAGCAGAGAGAATAGAAAAAGAAAAACAAGACAAAACTTGAGAAGGAAAAGAGAGAGAAAGAAAAACAAGACAAAATGAGGGAGAAGGAAAAACAGGAGAAAATCGAAAATGAAAAGAGAGAAATGGAAAAACAACAGAAACAGAGGATGGAAATTGAAAAATTAGAAAAAGAAAGAAAAGAACAGGAAAGGAGAGAGGAGAAACAAGAGAGGAGAGGAAAGGAAAAGGAAGAAAAAGATTGAACTGATAAACAAATTAAAGAACAATTTCAGACAATAAAACAACAACAGAAAGAAATGATACATCTGAATGTTGGTGGTAAAATGTTTGTTACCTCAAAACAAACCATGAAAACAGAAGACGGACTGCTGAAAATAGTCTCTGAAGAAATTGCTGAAAAAGAAATATTTATAGATAGAGACAGTAAACACTTCCATATCATACTCCAATATCTCAGATACAGACAACAAGGAGAAACTATAGCTCCTTCCTTGTTGCCAAACACAAATTCAGCACTAAAAGAACTTATCATGGAGGCAAAGTATTATGGACTGTACAAATTGCAAAAAGTTGCCTTTGAGAAAAGGGAAAAGCTAAAAGATGTCAACTAATCAAATATATCAACTAAAAAGTTCAGTTATAAATTGTTGCATTTGTTATATACTTGTTACATTCTTTATGAAGACATCTTATGTATGCATGCCCTTGTTGAATGTACATGAACACAAGTATAAGGTTATATTTAAATATGTATGTTTTAAATGAGGAACATAATGAAATTGTGTTTTGTATGATATATTATATACTTACCTGTTTGAAGTCGGTCACTCTTAGAATGTATAAATGTATGGTCCGACCAGTATAAATAACGGCTGACAAATTGTATCTCTGTAAAGGAAATCAATTAATTAATAGTTCATGTTGTTCAGTATGTAATATTAGATGACCAATTATTTCATGATGTAAATAATAGGCAGTGGCTACGATTACGGTACCGTAATCCTAGCCTCCGTTTCTAGGATTACGGAAGTTCCGTATTCCCAGACAACCCTATGAGAATAGGCTAGTATTACGGAAGTATTTAAGAGGCATCAAATTTATGTTAGGACATGCATAAATGACATTGTAAACTTACTCATTTCACTTAATTTCACTAATATTTCGTGCTATCGATCGGCCGTTTTGGGTTAGTATAATCTTAATGGCGGCGCGCGGAAATGTTATAGAATTATCTATGTATCGTATATACCTGCATTGTTTTCATCAAGTCAACACAAATGGTCTTTAATAACATACAATATAGTGATAAATCATAAAATTCAATGTATAGAATATTTTTTTAAATCGTAACTTTGACACTCATATTTCTATAATACATGTATTTCCGCGCGCCGCCATTAAGATTATACTAACCCAAAACAGCGGATTGATAACACGAAATAGTAAGGCATGCATGAACAATCGCTATTTTAATTAAGTGAAATAAGTAAGTTTACAACATCATTTATGCATGTCCTAACATATATTTGATGCCTCTTAAATCCATGATGTGCATGTATGCCTGAATTGTTCATAGTTATTCATTCTTACACTTACATATTGTTTTCTGTTGAAATCCAGTTCCTATTCTATATAACTTATGTGTACAATTAAATGCATCAATTAATGATCAATAATTAATTATTCATGTATTCAATGTCATGTACACATTTAGCTAATTAAGAAATTATAAACCGTACATTTAGTAAGACACAAACAATACTTGGTCTTGTGTTTATTTTTTCATGTATAGCTTAATTGGAGATTCTTTAGGGGGGAGGGTAATGCTATGAACATTGTTTTTGTGTCTTACAAAATGACGGGGCGCTGTACTTCCTTTGTTTACCTTCCTTTGTTTACCTTTTCAACAAGCGCCTCGTGATCCAGACTTTGTCCCGGTTTTATCACCATTTTCACACATAATTCTGTCTGACAATCTGTATTACCGATTTCTATAGATCATATAATGTCTTAGCTTCATTTTGAGACCGATTTCAGCTTTTAACTCACTTGTTTTATCGGGATATACGAGTTCCAAGCAGACCGGTGACATGGTTATACCAACCCTAACCTTTAGTCACTGTACGGTCACGGGTAGCTGAAAGGGAGATTTTGCTGTTAGGATGTGCTAAAAGGATTAATATACTTATAATAAAGTTTCCAGATTGTTGAACTGAAAAGCTTGTAAACATATACATATGTTACAGATTGAATACTGTCTGCGACGATAAATACATTATTTCAAGACGGAGCTGTATCCTTTTTCTCCACACTGACTAGTTTTTAGCTTAATTATAATTTATTTATTGTTACTTGTGTCTTTTACTTTTTTCTTATTACTTATTTCTTAATACTTACTAGTTATGTGCTACTACTTATTTCTTATTACCTACTAGTTTTTTCTAAACACTTATTTCTTATTACTTATTCAGTAGGGGAAACTTCCCGTTCAGGAAGTCAACTACTGGGTATTGCCCTACTTCCTGAACGGGAAACTTGATCTTGCTTTCCATTCAGGAAGTAAAATCCCCCTTTTCGACTTGTTTAATTAAAAAGACCCGATGCATAAGCATATGCATAATATCATTAATGAGATACACCATTGTAAACTTGAGAAATATGTCTAAATTTCTACCGTGCATTTTTTTTATATATCCCAATAAAAATTTTATTCAACATTGAAATTACTTAGTTTCAAAATTTCCTGAACTGGAATCGGGAAGCTCATTATATAGGTTTATATTGAATTGTCTGCCTTTCATAGAGTACTTACGTTACACAAACACTTTTTAACATTGTCCTGCTTGGTGATTTCTAAACCTTCAACACTTACTTCTGACAAATACACAGTTTATACTCGTACACGTGCAGTTCTTGTATTAAATTTTATGTTGCTTAAAATTATATCGGCCCAAAATGATTTTATGCAATAGTATGCATCCTTAAAAGCTTCATACGGACCTGAACAAAAACCTGAAAACAAAAACGTTTTCTGTTTGGGAAACTTTGAAATTAAGAAATATAAAGTTAAATAAAAAGACAGTAAAATGAATCTGAACAGTAGAAATTTAGATAAAGTATCTAAGTTTACATTGGCATATTTCATTTAATGACACCATGTTTATTCTTATGCACCGGACCATTTTGATTGAAACAAGTCAAAAAATGATTAATTTTCTTCCCGAATGGGAAACAAGTTACTATATTCCCGTTCGGGAAGTAGGGGAAAAACCTACCTTGATTTCCCGAACGGGAAGTTTTCCCTACTGTTATTAGTTATTTAGTTATTTCCAAGTTTCATTTAGTGTGAGCAAAGTGTTTTTAAGATGAAGCATGTACAAATTCTCAAAACAAAACGTTGTAACTAAACCTACTGAAAGAACTCATATGCCCTTCTCTCAAAGTTTCTTTCAAATCTGGCCAAAAGTTCTGTATTTAAGTTTGCATGAAATATCTGCATTTGAAAACGGCCATATCTATGTGAAAAATGATTCCTAACAAATCGTGCCAAAAGCAAACGCATTTATCAGTCACTCACAAGGCTCCATTCAATTCTGACCTTGGCTTTTGGAGGAGAAGTTGGACATCAACAAGAGTCCAGTATAACTCATATACAACTTTATTGGTGCACAGAGTATAAAATATTTACACGAATAAAGGGATGTAATGCAATTGAGGGATCCAAAACATATTACTAGTAATACTTCATGTTCGTTGCACTTCTTTACAATTGCTGCAGATTCGGCTCGTGTGCAAATTTCTAGCGTTTCTAATGCTCTGCAGAGTTACCGCAAAACAGTTACTATAACCTGGGAGACGGATATTCCCATTCATATATAAACTGTATTACTAACATATTTTCCAAAGTCAAGATATTCCTCTAATCTTCTCTTCAAAGACATTAAATATTCGTGAAATCACATGGTTTAATCCTACGGAAAAGATAAACTAAAACACATATACATAAGTACACATATATGAGGAAGGCCTAGTAGTTCTCTGTTTATAGATAAATGAAAGTAATCAGCAAACACTAATTTTGTGGTGTTGTTCATGCAAATGGTGGGATATCTTGAGAGAAAATAATTTGAGCGTAGAAATTATACTAGATCGATTGCGGAACGTATCACGTATTATTCCCAGTATACTAATGATACTGCAGCCATGATAAAGCAATAAACATGGTTTTTAAAACACTTGAACACATTTATCATCGTGACTGTCCTTTTAAAACAAAAAATAATAGTGTTAGACAAATCGTCGTATACTGACTGTTGGTTTTGGGGGGGAAATCAATACTGTGTCACTCAGCACCCACAGAAGTGAGAAAATGACGTAATAATTGTACATTGATTTGGATTATGGACACAATTGTCGGCTTCTTGTTTGAAACTTCTTTGAAAACATTTTTGTGAATTGATTAAGGCGTTTTAGTGAATATATGATGAAAACAATTGGGAATGTCGGTGTTTAACTTTGTCAGACTGTCAATCTCAGGAAAGGATTATTAGAGAAGATGTCTTTGAACTTTCAGGTGAGTAAATGATTAAAGTAATTAAATTGTTATAGTCAAAGTAGCAATTTTGTTTTTGAGTATATAATTAAGTAATTGCATTGTTGTATCAAGATTTAAAATGAAGCAGATAATAAGATTAGCAGTCATTAATATTTGGAATTTACACACATACTGGACCTTCTGTTAAACTTTACCTGATCTGTGAGTGATTAATTTCTAAGTAACAAAATTCTTGGAATACGTTTGTTGAGATATCTGAGATCAGTCTAAGGAATTTTGCCAGAATAGAGCACAATTTTGTGCTCTCTCTTATCTCCTAAGTACTGTTATATTCTCAGCATGAATTGGCCGTAACTTATTGCTGACCACTGCCAGTGAAAGATAATATTACTTGATAAACTGCTCCAGATGTTTTCTGCTGGTGCATGTGTGACTTCATTGTAATGTGTAGAAAATTTAGCCTTGAGTGAAATAATCAGAATGAAATAATCAGTCACAAAAATTTTTTTAGCATGTATATTTATTCAGATGTATATTTATTCAGAGAAACTTTAGAATACATTTTCTTTTAATAAAACACAAAATAAATCAGTATAAAATTTCAATTGCTCGGACTACCACTGTTTTTGTTACAAACTATTTTTATTAGTATTTAATGTAACAAAATGCTTAAAGGAACCAAAACATCTATTCTCTAATAGATGTTTTTAATTACAGTCAAAATGGAAATTAAATTTAAGATAGTACATGTACACTTATGATACTGTACAAAGAGAAACAGGTGAAAATAATAACAGGATCTTCACAGATGGAATAAAAATAGTCTTGTAACAAACTGACAAATTAAAGATTAATTACAGCATTACGAAACGATTATTAATCTGAGTTCCTAAACAAAACATTAAATTAAGATAATAACAAAAGATAAGTTTGCATGTCTAAATTAAAAGACAATTTCATTTGACCAATAAAAGTTTGATAGAGGCATTATAATTACTTATGACAGTATTTTCAGTTTTTCTAAGATTTTCACTGACTGCTTATAACATACATAATTATATCCAACTTATATGTACACACTGACTGTGTTTGACAAACAAATTTTTACTTGTTTTTTTTTTTTAGATTTCATCATTATTCTACATATACATATTTCAATATTTATTATTTACAACGTTGTTACTGGCCTTTCAAAGATTTGAATACACATGTGAAATACTAATATACAAAAATTGTGTTCATGTGTACGCACCATAGTTGTATAATATTCCTTTACGAATTTTTTTCTTTCTACCTGATGTGATCAAAACAGCCGAAAAGCATCTAAATTATACCCTTTCCTTAAAACATTTAGTACCTAACTAAATTTTTTGCGGCCCTGAATGCTAACAATAAACAACAAGATAGTACATATATTTACAGATGCTTGGTTGCTAGCTTTGTATTTTATATTCCCGAATAAGTAAAACTGTTATTTTATTCTCTTCCGTACATATTTCTTTCAGCACTTATTGAAGTCACAGTTACTTCTATCATCTATTTTTGTTTTGGTGTCGACGTAAGGAGACGTTTTCGTCTTGTTCCATTCTGGGGCGTATTGTTTAAGAATCTCTTTGGTCTTTTCACTGCAGTAAATTCTGGTAGTTCACTTACTCCACTGAAATGAGCATCTGGTCCAAAATCATATTCAATCTCTCCACATGTATTTTTCCTCAAATATGGGCTCTTCAAGAAGCAGGGAAGTGGTGAATCATGTATGCCCACCGTTTCTAAATAATCTGTCTGGAGCTGAAGAAGGTCTGCCAAACGCTCAACTGCAGACTTTGGTGGCAGCCATTTTCGTGGATCAGCTGTTTTGTAGCCACTTTTCTCCGAGTTATCTACTGTCCTTGAAATTGATAAGGCCCTGACTTCGTCAAAGGTTATATTTGAACCTAGGTGCTTTTTGGGGCAAAACAAGGTTTTGAATAGATTTACGAATAAGTCTTTATCCACCCACACTTCTGTTCCATTCATTTGAAACAGATTATCTCTATACTGCTGATTTTTGATAATAGCTTTTAAGATGGTATCGTGAGATATGTGATGACATTTTGGAATAAAGTCATTTCCACCTAAACACAAACTAATGGCTATTTTCATACCTGAATCATCCTGAAATTTAGATTCCAAGACCTCAAGAATCGCTGTTATGTTATAAATGTCATATTTCGATCTTGGTTTCTGCAGTATGACATAAGCGGGTTTTAAAAACTTGCCATCAGCTCCTCGACACTAGTATTTACTAATGGCATAAAGATGGATGTATACAGCATCTGTGTCACCTGATGTCACAATTGAAACTGCTGCTTCGTCATCATTTAATTCATCTTATAGATTTATGAGCCAGTCAACAATAGCCATTTCGGCTTCCCCTTTACGTTGATGTACGTTGTCGATATGAAAGCATGTTCCCATATCCTTATTCTTTTCACTAGAATGCGAAATGGACAGAGGAATACAGTATTTTAGGCAGTCACATGACCCAGCACAGTCACACTGACTTGTACAAAATTCACTGTCTATCACCAAATCAAAATTCTTGCTGAAACACAGGTTCTGTCTATTTTCTGCTAAGTACGTACTTATAAGTCTCTTTCCATATTCTGTTTTAGTTATCACATCTTTGTTGAAAACCTGTTCACTGAGTATGCTAGCATTTCCTTTTAAATGATTGACATCGGTTTCCTTCTTACTCTTTCTTTGTTGACGTGTGCTTGCTTTAAAATCGTCTGGGGTGAAGGAATACTTCTCGCATACAACAACTTTTGATACTGTAGGAGCATGGTGTACTACACTTCCAAGAAACCTTTGCACATATTCAATACACTCCTTACCAGATTTAACATTGCCAGCCTTGAACTTTATCCCTGCAAATTCAACAACACATACTTTCATCTTTGTAAGAATATGATTTGGAATAGAGTCCAAATTAAGTTGAAGAAATGTATCAAGATCCAGGTTTGCTGACGTCATGTGTTGTGTACAATTGATGGTTGATGTGATAAGACCTTGTAGTGCCCTCTGCATTCCAAGGGACTTCATAACCTTTGGTTTAGAGCTGTCTGGTTTCAGTAGTGCCTGACATGTGTTGTTTTCTGACGAGAGGCAGTCTATTATTTTGGATTCTTTAGCTACACATTTTTGGCGTTGATCCTCTTTAATTTGTTTTTCTGTTTTTGATGGCTGAATGCTTGATTTTAATGTTCGTTTTATAGTGATGCCTTTGCTTCTTTTGGCCCTGGCTACAAGTTCTCTGGGTGCATTAATCCCATTTAAAGTTGGTATATCAATTTCCGTGAGGTTAAACAACTTTTCTTTGTCCAGATACCGCATCATAAGGTATTTTCCAACATCTTTACTGTTTTCATCAATGATGGCGCTTGGTAATGATATGTGCGTTTTAGTGTACACGTTACATGGTGTATCATTGTCTGCTGTGGACAGTGCATCTCTTCTTAAAATGAGGCCAATAGTGGGGATAATATGGTTGACATCTACATCGGTAATATCCCATCCAAGGGTGTCGTCAGCTTTCAGTTCAGTATTCACTTGATCCTTGCTTATACGGGTTTCATTCAAACTGTCAATTAATGACATACGACATATGTAACAGAAGCGACGCTTGACCCAGACCTAAATCCGTTCAAAGCATCTAAATGATCCATCTCTCGTTTTATATGACATGCAAAATTCCGTGAACTCCCTTTAAATGGTGTACTAAACCATGTTTGTTTCAAACATCTGTGAAAGTGACCGGCGCTGAAATGACTGTACAGAAGCTTAACACAGAATGGTGCATACGAGGTAGCGTTATTTAAGAACGAAAACAGCAGCGAATGTTTCACTGCGCTAAGTAAAAGGTCATAACTATCAGCTCCACCTAGTCGTTCTGCGAATGCTATAGAAACTACATTATCACAGTGTCGCATCATGTTATCGTGAAGAGCAAATGTAGCATTTTTTCTGCGGCCATATTCTAAAAAGTGTTCAAACTTTTTACTCCAATTTGCAGAACACTGACTTGATTCCTCAGATTCCATGTCATTTAGAAAAATTTCTAAATCATCGGGGGGAAGACTCTGTGCAAACTTCACCATAAAAGCTAAATGAAGAGCCAGTGACATGCGTCTAATATTCCTTGTAGCTTTATCAATATGCTGTATGGAGACAAGGTTCGCCCAGTCATCTTTATCTTCACCATTCATGAATTTAAGGATCTGGAGAAGACCAGCATCTTTGTACGCACTCATTAAAATTCTTATTTTAGACTTCCGTAGATGAAGTAATGGGAATTCTGGAAGGAATACTTTGTACTTTTTGTTTGCATCCATTAGACTAAGTAAGCATTTGCCTATTTTATTATCTGGTCCACATAATATACGGTTGAAAGATCTACTCTTGTCAGCGCCATATCCCATTTTGACAAGAACATCATCAAGAATTTCTCGGATTTTCGCAATGTCATCATCTCGGCCAGTAGCTGGTGGAGGATGTCTGCAGAGTAACGGTGGCACAATAAACTTTTTAAAGCCGAAAGATAATAGCAGACACTGAGTCGCTTCATGTGAGTCCTCTGTAATTTCCTGCTCAATAATTGATATCTGCTCAATAGATTTTTTCCAGATCTGATACCATTTCATTTTCATCATCGCTGAAAGTCACCTCATCTGTGTGATGCAATGTCTCAGATATTTCATAGTCTTTAATTGCTTCTAAAACAGTCACTAAATCTTCTTCCTCTGCATCAACTTGGTTATCTGATAATGTTTCATCAACGTCCTGAAATTACACGAGAATGGTTTAGAAAACAAATCGCGGAACATAAAGTAATATGAAGGAAATATCTGAGTAACCGAAGATTTGTACGATGTATAAAATTCCTTTGTTAACATATTTTTGCTTTTACAAACTGAAAACATTCAAAGTAAAATTACATTACTTACTTAATGGTGACCTCTTTTCTTTCTTGTTTCTTGCTTTCTTTAACAGACACATCACTCGTACCATCTAAAGTTACCAGAACATCATTTGAAAATTATAGCTTAAACTTAATTGCTGTACCTAAAGATCATATTGAATTCCATAGTGTCGGCCTAAGTTTATTTTCTATAGAAATATTACTAAATATATAAGTATAGTAACAATTTCTAATAAATACCGAAGTATGTTTCAAGAAATACTTTCAAAGTGATAATAAACATGTTCATATATTCATGTATAGTTCATTTGGAATAATACATTTACTTGAATGTATTCATTAATTTGCCTGAGGGAGAAGCCTCCTTTCTTTGGGCTTTTCGGCATATTTTTTACCATTGTATCTTTAAGGTTTTGCTTAAGTTACTCATCTCTCAATTCTAAGCAAAACTGTATGACTACTGATACCCCGTGAATCCACCCATGTTATAGAGTATACAGGAAAAATGTTAAATACCTGATAAGTTCTTCCACAGCTTTTTGTTTCCCCATGTCATGAGCTTGAAGAAATTCGTGTAACAGCGTTGTTCACTTTCTTGTAATTCCAAAAGCACTCGTGCAATGTCAGCTTTAACAAGATTGTCTTCATGTTTACACACACAATTTGCGGTGCCATCACATTCAGCAAGATGCCAGTTTTCTGTTATTGCAGAATCTATTGGTAGACCCTGTAGTGTAATTGGCAAAGTGCATATTTGTTTCGAACGGTTCTCTCCTGGAGTAGGATCTGCCACATAAGAAAGTCTTACTAAATTATCAAGCATTAGTAAAACATGGCATTGCCTCAAGTTCACTAATGTTCCTGCTTCACCTGTGTTTTTCTCATAGAGAAGATCATGTCGCTTTAAGTATGTGTTGTAGTAGCAAATGTTTTCACTTGCTTTTTTCTTAAGTTTTTCTTCTGCACTTTTGATACAAGTGGTTGTGCCAGAAGAAGATGTTATGTCAAACACAGAGTTAATTGCTTTATATTCAACAAGAAGTTCATTAGTATTTGCTTGCTGGTATATGCCGTTGAACTTCTTGTTATACAAATTTAGCAGTAAGTCATAAGCACTGTATAATTTTTCAATCTTAATTTGATGATACTTTTCAGGTTCTTTACACCTTCTAATGGTATCTCTGTTCATGAATGTTTCAAGTATTAATTGTGTCTCAATGGGTATTTCTAAGTACCATTCTCGCAAAATGTCAAAATGTTCGACAGATAATGGTTTTGTTAAGACCGTGTGATAAACAGCACAACTACTTGTTTCTACATTCGTCCCAGTTTCATAAGAAAGGAAATCTGCACACAATACATATTCTACATCTTTTTTTTTTCTATTTTCTACAGCATCTCGAAGGTGAAATCTGGAGACTGTCTCCTCAATTAGAAATTGCTTCAAGTTCTTTTCCTTAAGAAAGTATATTTTTGCAATGTCAACATTATGTGTGCGGTTAATGGCATGGAAGACACGTTGGCATATATCATCCCTTTCATCTGGCAGGTGGTCAGTATTCAGTCCTAATACCAAATGTATGCAGTTGTCATTCTCAGAATTTTTCACATCAAAACATGTGACTAACTGTATTTGACTTAAAATATGCTCTTGAAGAACAGACTTTATATCATTATCAATGACTGACGGAAAATGACTAACTGCAGCCAAAATTTCAACTTGACTAATTGTTTTTGCTTTTTCATACCTTTGTAATTTATCTCTAATTTGTTTACTTGAAATTTTACCCCATGTGTCACTACACTCTTTAAATGTAAGGACAGACTGGAATTTTTCGTACTTATTTCTGAGCACATCATCATATTCCAGAGTGCCATGTAAATGTTCATTTGATTTAGAAAAATGATTCTCAAACCAACATATTGTTCTCCATTCATCCAAAGAAAAATGACACTTATGTTCTACAATAAGAGTTTTAATTTCATTCTCATCAATAGATACACCACTAAAGAGAGTTGTAATGTCATTAAAACTTGTCTTGGAAATAAGCCTGTAAAGCTCATAAGATGATGATATGTAGGATTCTTTTTCATTTGATTTTTCATACAGTAGATCATATTCAATCAACTTTGAAAACTGTTTACATCCATCAGAAGAATCACTGTTTTGAAGACAGTAACGTATCACAGATAAAACAGGTACGGATTCCTTTCCATTGATAAGTTTTATTCCAGTTTTATAACAGCTCCTGAAAATAAAATGAACAGATGAATTTAAAAATGGATAGTGTATACATGTACAAAATAATGACAGAGCTCATTAATAGGAATAATGATATGCTTATGCAAAATTATTACCTAAACCTCAGTTCAAGAGCAAATGGAAACTCTCAATAGTTCATAAACATGCATACACACAGGGCAACCTCTGTAGAGCAACACACTTTGGAAGATACAAATATTGGCTGTTATGTTGAGGTTGTTATTCTGGATAGGTAAATTTGATACTATCTTTCAGCTTACGGAAATTTTGATGATGTTGTTATAGAGAGGTTTTTGCTGAAGAGAGGACCGTTCTGGAGAGGTTGTACTGTACTGTGTTTACGACTTTTTTATCATTAATTCTAATATGCTTGTTTCTGTTAAAACGCCCTTACGCTAAAATGACGTCACATTAACTTGCGTTAATTGACGTCAAGTTTGTGTTGCGACCAAGAAAGAGCGCACCTATATCTTATCAGCTGTTTTAGATTACAGCATAGCTTTTAGAATTGAAATGATTTATAGCAAAACCGTATTTTATCACTATTTATACACTCGGGTGGTAATACGTCATACAAAAATAATTTCACTTGAGCGCATTACACCTGACATATAACGAGCATAAACAGTGTTAAACACTCTTTTGCTATAAATTATTTCTTAAATAATATCACATTATCTTGAACTTGAGAGATTGACTTATCATAGAAGCAATAGATGTAATACCTCAATCTTAACTTTGACTTATAATCCAAGAGTACGACATTTTATCTTGAGTGCGCAACATTATTTTTTTAATTAAGACAGCTTAAGCACTCACTGAAAAAAATGCATGCATGAAATGATACTTAAAAGGTCTAAATTGTAACAAGGGCTCGTTGATTCAATATATTTCTGCCGCACTCGGGGTGATAGGCCGAGCCAGAAACTAATTGTACCAGTTTCATAATCAAGGAATTCCCTACACCATAATATACTGTCTACATCTTTTATTCTTCCATTTTTCTACTCCGATTAATCATAAAAGAAGTGTGTGAAAATAACATGCTGTTAAAATCCTTACATAATATTTTACACTTGTTGAAATATATCAGGTTTTTAACTATTGCATCCTAAAAATGTTTGCAGAGAAGGCAATCATGGGGGAAAATGAAAATTATGAAATAATTAAGATTCATTGCCTCAGAAATGATAATCTTGAAAAAACTTACCATCTCTGTAAGCTGTGGAACATTCTTTCCTTTAAATGTCACAAAGAACAACGAAAAAAGTCCGAGTAAACAAATCAAATCAAACAAATATGTATTTTGAAAAAAATCCTGGACATGTGATACATGGTTGTCCTTATCTAAGGTGAAACTCTGCAACAGGTCTGTAATTGATATGTGCTATAAATTACTGACCACTGTAGGGGCCATGACATTATAAATTACATTAATTGCCTGAAAATAGATAGCATGCTGAGAGCAGAGGAACAGAAGAATTTGGATATCTTGGCAAAATTCCTAAGACTGAGATGCCAAGTGTAAAAAAAACTCAAAAAAGTTTCTTTCTTTGTTTAACAGTGCACACTTATTTATCATCATTAGATAAGTATGCATCCACTGCAGGTACTACACAACACTTTAATTTAAAAACAAATACAGTATCCAAAAAAATGAATGGTATCATTCAGTCAGAGATAAGATTAATTCTTGTATTAGCTCTACAAAAAAATGTTTCTTGTTTTGCTGTTGATGTTTGTTTCATTCTATCACTAGCAATGCCATTGTCCTTTTCTACTTTCAGACTGTGAAAGAGGGTTTTCTTCACTGAAGAGAATAAAAACAACACATAGGTCAAGACTGATCAACACAACACTGAACTGTCACTTGCCATTCAAGGACCTAAGTTGGAAGACTTTCAATTTGAACATTCAGTAGAGTTGTGGCATAAGGAGAAGCCAAGAAGATGTGTGATATAAACTTTAGTGCTTTACAAATAACTGTGAACTGTGACAGTGAGATGAAAGTGATGTGATGAAAGTTATTTATTATATAATGTATGTGATTACTAGTCTATACACAATAGTAATATGATCAGCATAAGGACAAAATTGTGTGTAATGAAAAATTATATGAACTGCAGAACTACATGTATAAGTTAACAAAAACAAAGTTTAATTATAACACATTTGTAGATTGTATAACTGCTTATAATTAAAAGTGATAAAGATACAAATGTTACACTTAAAAGTATATGCATGTGGTTAAACTTGCTAAAAAGTCAACCCTCTTAAGCCCCTCACAAACGCACCTGTTTGGCTACCGCGCGCTTCCAGCTATCCCTTAATTTTTTTCTGGGGAGAACCCTGCGCGCTACCCTGCACATTGTGTATTCTTGCACCGTGTAACGTCATAGTGTACTAGGTCTCGCGCCTTTATTCTATTTAAGTCCACTCAGCATCTTTTTGTCAACAGTAGCGCTAGAAGGCGTAAACCGGCTACTACACTGAAAATGTACCCTCATATGGAGGTTAAGACCCATTTTAATTAATTGAACATTTAACTTGTCACTGATCCTAGATCTTTACCCATTTTTATATAAAGCTAGTTTATTTATTATAAGGTTTAACCCACTTTTGGAACTTGACCCAATCTGGAACTTGACCAGATCTTGACTTGACCCGTTCCGGTCAAATAAGATTTTCTACCTTATCCTTCCTTTTATATAACTGGTATGCTTGGAACTCGGACTTGTTTGTATTTATATTGAAAACCGACATTGATAATGCACAATTTCCTTTAACCAGATTCTATTATAAAATAGTTTAACCGTCTGTTGTCATATGAAATTATAAAGGTGTACATTAGACCTTTAATAAAATAGATAGAACTGGACACGTCTTTCTGGTCTCTGTAGATTAGAACCGAACCCAATTTTCTATTATGTTGTTACCCCTATTTAACGCCTGACAAGCTTAAGCCTTTTTAAGTCCTGACTCATAGAAAAGAGAACATCATTCTCATTTTAGGGGACACAACACTATTTTCCAAAATAACTGCAGCTATAGATTTTATACTATTTAAACAGTCATATTACCAAGTTTCGTGTATTTTGCACTATTAATATAATTTTTATAACACAAAATCTTGTTTTTGTCGATATTGATTATGCAACAAGCTAGGTCCTAAATCCATTGAGTTATGCGAATAGGGTTCTAAGTCCATCGAGTTAGGACCATTGCTGCATTTAAACCATGATTTGCGTATCATTTTGCAAAATATATCAATGAAATATATTAATTTCAGATACCTGATGACTTTTAAATTATTGATATAGTCCATTTACATTAGGCTTTTGTTCTTTTTATTATCCGAAACAACCATCAAAGCCCTGAACTCTTTGACGTCGAGTCATTGTTGAGTTAGACCCAATGTTGCATACATGAAATGCCAATTTTTTCACTCTTAAAAGAAAAATATGCTGGTGGTGGCGGAGGGGGGAGGTGGAGTGTGCGTGCGTGCGTGCGTGCGTGCGTGTGTGTGTGTGTGTGTGGGGGGGGTGTAATCAGGTGGGGAGTGCTCTTTTTATGCCAACAGACCAAAAAAAGAAAATAGGTAACTTTTTGCACGGACCACTTCAATTACTGACACAGAGTCATCTATATGAACATTGATACGAGAGTAATGTGTTATGAGATGAGTTTCTATCAGACCTATGACACTATAACCTGTGATCACCTGTGATTTACCTGTGATCAAAACACACCCTTTTAAATGAGCAATAGTAAACGAAACAAATCCTCACCAGGCCAAAACTCAAAAAGAAACATAAACCGCTAAAATTTCCAAACGTTCCAAGTATTGACAATACTTCTGAAAGTGCGGGTGAAGATTTTTACGAGGCGTGTGAAACGGTGGAATGTTTAAAAGTCGTTACCCCTCTCTCATCAATATACACTATGAAAAAGTTCAGTCAGTAGGATCTTAGAGAATCGGCTAAAACTAGCACGCAAGCTGATAAAAGAGTTGAAAGCTCAGCTCAGAGATGTACTTATCAACGAGTTAAAATGGGACATACGTAGCATAGTCAACCAAGAAACTAAACATCTCCAGGATGAGGTGAGTTCTCTGTAAACAGAAATATCAATATCAAAAGCAAACTTGAAATCGTCTAGACTAGAGCATGATGAACTGGCACAATATGGTCGTTTGAATCTAGATATTTCGGGGCAGGACCGATGAGGATATTGAATCTAAAATTCCCGAAGAAGCCAATAAGAGAATATCAACGTCACAAGCAGTGACATTGATAAGTGTTACAGGAAGTGTAGACCTGTAGAAAACGTAAACAGAAGAGTGATTATCAAATTCACTAATTCGAAGGCTAGACAGCGCCTGTATGCTTCTAGAAAGGAATTAGCTGATGGTATATTTGTACAGGAAAATTTGACTTTCTATAGTGAAATTCTGGCCTACCATGCACGATAGTTTAAAAGAGAAACAAGAGGGTCATGATGACCCTGGATCGCTCACCTGAGTAATATGAGCTACATGTTTCAAATGTCAAACTGATGATAAAATATTAAGAAAGTCAGTAGGTCATATTCATGGTCAATGAAATTCAGTTTTACGATTTTTTTGCGAAACTGTATGTCATCAAAATTTCAAGGATGTATACTAAAAAACAAGAAAGTAGGTCAGTAGGTCAAGGTCACAGTTAAGTGACATCATATTACTTGGGGTCATCAGGTAATAATAATTAAACAGTCTTCGAAATAGGATCAGATGATTTTTAAGTATTTTTCCTATATAACTCACATAATAACTAAGTGACCCCAGGGCGGGGCCTCTTTTAATCCCAGGAGCATAATTTGAATAATGTTGGTAGAGGACTACTAGACAATGCATCATACCAAATATCAAAAGCCTAGGTTGTATGGTTTCAGACAAGAAGATTTTTAAAGCTTTTTCCTATTTAAGTCTATATAAAACTTGGGACCCCCAGGGCAGGGCCTCTTTTCACCCAAGGGGTAAAATTTAAACAATTTTGGTTGAGGACCATAAGACAATGCAACAAACCAAATATCAAAGGTCAAAGTGTTGTGGCTTCAGACAAGAATGTTTTAAAACTGTTTTCCTATTTAAGTCTATGTAAAACTTGGGACCCCCAGGGTGGGGCCATATTTGACCCTAGGGGGATAATTTGAACAATCTTGGTAGAGGACTACTAGATGATGCTACATACCAAACATCAAAGCCCTAGGCCATGTGGTTTTGTACAAGAAGATTTTCAAAGTCTTCCCTATATAAGTCTATATAAACCATGTGACCCCTGGGGCGGGGCCATATTTGACCCTAGGGGGATCATTTGAACAATTTTGGTAGAGGACCACTAGATGATGCTACACACCAGATATCAAAGCCCTAGGCTCTATGGTTTTGGACAATAAGATTTTTAAAGTTTTTCATTCGGTTGCCATGGCAACCAGAGTTCTGCATGGAATTCAATTCTTTGAAAAATTTTGAAAGGGGGCCACCCAAGAATCATTCCTGTGAAGTTTAGTGTAATTCTGCCCAGTGGTTTTCAAGAAGATTTTTTTAGACATTTTCCTATATAAGTCTATGTAAAACTTGGGAGCCCCGGGCAGGGCTATATTTGAACCTAGGGGGATAATTTGAACAATCTTGGTAGAGGACTACTAGATAATGCTACATACCAAATATAAAAGCCCTAGACCATGTGGTTTTGTACAAGAAGAGTTTTAAAGGGTTTCCTTTCGGTTGCCATGGCAACCAGAGCTCTGCATGGAATTCAGTTCTTTGAACAATTTTAGTAGAGCTTCACCCAAGGAACATTCTTGTGAAGTTTGGATAAAATTGGCCCAGCGGTGTATGAGGAGATGTCGTTTAAAGTAAAAGTTTACGGACGTTTTTACTTATTCCTGTTTTCTTTGAATGTAACAAGACTCCATTAATCATTTCTTATTTTGCTAAAATCACACTTACTCCTAGCTGGACAAGGAAACAATTCATACGACAACAATGTCTCTTTAATGTAAAAGTTATTGATCCTTATCCATATTTTAATTTTACTTGAATGTACGTTAACCCTGTTGCATTACCCCATATAATGTGTTATTTCTTTTTTTTTTAAGAGTAAGATTTAGGTATCTTTCACGAGAGAGCACAATATGCAACATTTTCACGAATTGGCATAGTCACGAGTGAAAATGTAAGACATGGTGTTCCTGAGTGAAAGATATTTTGATCATATTTGTGGGACAGGCAAACTTTCTAACTTTCTTTTTCTTTGCTTTGACTAAATTTACCTATTTTATACGGGATCGATCCCTCTACGGTAAAATGCGATATACCAAATGCGATATATACTATCGAATTAAAAGATGTGTACTTCCGGCACGTGCACAGAGCGTCTGACTTAGGATTTTTTGGAAGAATACGCTTTTCCTTGTGTCTAATAAGCGTTTTAACTCCAAAATCTACCTTTAAATTGATAAGGAATCGATCCTGCGCGAAGCGATGAAAATCTGGATCGATCCCTTTACGGTAACATGCGATATACCGAATGAGATATTTACTATCGACTTGAAAAATGTGTACTTCGGTCTGTGCCATCATTAGACAGTTATTTTCAAATGTTATGGGACGAGTTGAAGTCGGATCGATTCCTGATTGAGACAGTGCCTTATTTCATATTAGTTTCATACTTTCAAAAAATACTTTTGATATTTTTCACTGTTAAAAAAAGTAATCAAATATATGTGTCCGTCTGTATACTTACGCATGCCTGTATTCCTGTCGATCATGTAAATATTTGTTCTGCATGATGTGATTTCTTCTATAATGTCATTGATAAAAATAAGGAAGGGATGAGTTCCGAGAATCGAACCCTTTTACAAAAGTCTAGTAAGATTTGACTCCAGGAAGTACAACACGTTGACGTCTATGTGAGAGATAATCTTGAAACAAGTAATAAATAGATCCTGTAATTCCTGCATGTTTTGGTTTAAGAGGTCAAAAGCCTTACTGATATCGCAAAAGACTACTCGTACATCTAGACTATTATCAAGAGCTTTGCAGAGAATATTGTATATGAAATAAAAATATGGAAAACCGCAGATCGTTCAACACGACATAAACGAAATTGTGGCAGGTTCAGTTTGATTGAGCCTGTCCATGGACGGTAGTGGAAATGCAAGCTACCGTTCACGCCCTCTAGCCACGGGTTGAGCAGGACTCAACATTTACAAATGTTATAAGTACCAGAAAACAAGTTGACTGTGGAGTAACCAGGAATGAACATTGATTGTACATGAATTAGAAAACGAGAGTCATAAATATGTTTAAAGATGTACTTGAAAATGAGGCGTTCAAAAACCTTTTCAATAGTATCTAAGAGAGAGAATGAACGACAGTTATTAGGAAAAGTTGCATCATCTTTTTTTTATTTTTGAAGATTGCGCTAAGATTATCTTCCTTCCACATGACTGGTACAGTCGAAAGTTGAAGTGAAGCACTGAAAATGTCCCAAAGAGAAAAAGATAGTTCGTGAGAAGCCAATGAAGTTTTCTGTTGCTTATACAATCAGGACCTTGGGCCTTATGAACCTTTATGAGACTTCAAAACGTCTTCTTTTTCTTTTGGAGAAAGATGTTTTTCACTTACACAGTGATTGAATTTGTAGGACCGAGATCAGGTATTTCTATATTTTCGTAATCAATGTATGTCTGCTCTTGAAAATAATCATTTAAATTTCAGAGATGAAAGATTTTAAGGTATTTCACAAGTCTTTGGAAGAGAAAGAGCCATTTTAACTTTGGCTGAAAGTTTGGTGAATAACTGTGATTTAGCTTCAGGAATTAGATAAACAGTTTCATTTCGGACTTGTCGAAATTTTGCCAATGATGGGATGAGTTTGTTCTTTTAGCTTTTCATCAAAGGGGTGTCTGAGAGTCTAATTGTGACATTTTTGGTAGGAATGTTATGCTTTTGCAATAGATGGGATTTAGTTAATAAATTATGCTGGAGGCACATGTATTGGTATCAGGATTTTACAGCTATTCCGCTCGAAGACTACCACAATCGCCTGGATCATATTCCCATACTAGTCTTTAGAAGCATTTTTGATTTTGTTCGAAAATTAGAATGTGGTAACGTTGGTCCTGTTAAAGAAATTGTTCGCCAAGATCAGAAGGAAGAATGTTATTTCTGGTTGACCCGAAAATAAGATCTAATACGGATGGAGAGTGCTCTGTGAAACGTGTTGGCTCGTCGATCAGCTGTTCGAGGATAAAATGTTGTGTAATGGAGAGAATGTTCCGATATGGAGTTTGACATAAGGCATTGTAGTTGAAATCTCCAGTGATTATGATATCAGAGATTTTTGTGTCGACTGCTATACCAATAGAAACCTCAGTTAGTTTGTATATGGTGTCTGAACCGGGAGGTCGATAGAATACACCAAAAGGTCTTTATTGTTACAAAAACTATTTCCACCTATAGACATTCAAGACGACTGAACTCAAGGTCTGGTCTGTGTAAGTAATGTTTACAATGTATTTTCTTTAACATATTAAATAACTTTCCCATGACAATCACCCTCATGATCTTTTCGTTAGGGTTTATGATATGAGTGCAGCAAAATGTCTTCAGATGCAATTGAGCGATTCAACTATTTCATCGAGAAGGCCATGTTAAATTCAGAAAGTTCGGAAAATAAAGTTTATGTTGTAAGCTCTGGACATTGAAGTGAATGAAAGAAAAGATGGTTTGATATCGATTTTACATGAGGTAATGTGTTTGTCTGAGAAAACGAAGATTAATAGTTGATTCTGGACTTGGATTCTTGTGAACATCTCAAGCAGTAAGTAGGGGGCATTCAGAAGACGCTTAATAAATAAATGGTTATTAAGAAGTCGATGCAAATTCAGCTGAACGGTTTTTCGAGGATATTTGATAGTGTTAGATATGAGACCATTTGCTAGCAAAGAGTTATGCAATGATAAGACATATTCAGAACACTTATGTATACTTAAAAACAGGAGGAAGTGAGTAAAAATTGGTATGAACCCGTAGTATTGATACGAGTACTTGACGGCTTGTTTTGACGTTGATTTTAAAATCATGTAATTGATAGTGTTGAAAGTATAAATTCAAGAAAGGCCTTTGTACAAAGAAGAAAAAGAATATAGAAAGAAAGTGGCATTTTATATGAATGGAGTGTGGAACGATGAGGGACAAACTGCGATATTAAAAACGGACCATTCGCCACTTCAGATTAAGGGTTTGGACAAAATTTATTCGCACACTAAATATCATAGTGGAAATATTATTTGTAAAACAGGTGTAATTCTGAAGGTACAACGCACAGTTTGAGAAGAATTCTATAGACCGTTAATAATTCAAAAAATTGTGAGTAACATGTATCATTTACAAGTAAAATTACGCAAAAAGCATAATAAGGATCAGATTTACATCTGAAATACCAAGTTAGTTAGGAGAAAGTTCCACACGCAATATGACTCTAGGTACTTTAACAAAAGTACCTGCTTGACAAATTACTAAGCAGTGTTTTTAAATATACATGTATATAAAAGCAGTGCTCAAGATAAAATAAGTATGCAGTTTTGAGTTACATGGTTTAAAGCAACGCTTCATAATTGCGCTGATATCTCGTATCGAAAAAATATGAAATACTACAACATAGTCAAGGTATCTGTATCAAAAATGATTCGGGAATCTGTCGATTAATTGCTACATACCATAAAGATACCCGAGTATTAATTATTATCCGTGTACGCATAGTGCATTTTGAAGAACACGCCAAATTTATAAATACGTCAGAGTGAAGTACTATTTTGAGAAATGAAAAAAAACAAATTAAACAGAAAATAATATAAGGATTTTGAAAAATTAAACAGAAGACATTTACACTGACAGCTCCGCTAATTACGCCTACATACAATTCAGTATGTTATGGAGCTTGGTAATGTGCGATATTTACTCGACAATTACGATTTTACAAGGGAGTTTCTTGTTATGAAAAATATATGGATCAGCCTTTAGTTGCAGTCATTCACTGTTGTTGTTGTTTTTTGTTTTTTTTGTTTTTTTGTTGTTGTTTTTTTTGCATATGGTATACCTAAAAAAAGCACATCTTGAGTTCGTTTCTTTAATCGAACAAGGGAGGGTCTCACGCACCTATCCCTCATCCTTCCACCTAAACTTTACCCCTGCGCCTTAAAAATATTCTGGGAAAGGGCCTACAGGACTACAACCTACTAATTAAACTTATTTAACACGCTAAAATCCCTATTCACATAAGGTAATATTCTCATCGATTATACGTAATTTTTTTGCAGAAACCTTAACGAACCTAACATAAGACGATATTGTTTACAGTTTGAATTTACCCCAAGGAGAATACAGAAAATAGTCACACAGGCGTCCAACATTCTTCTTGTTAACGTCCTGTTTAGTCGGATAAATAGCAAAGTTACTTAATATAGCCATATTTGAAATAACTGGAAAACTAACTGTTTTATTGTTAAAGGTATTTTTTATTTTCTTACACTGTCACATAGAATGCATGAGAGAAATATCCAATATAAGTAACAGGAAATAAAGGTTATTGTTGTCCGCACGAGATAAGAGGTCGTGCGCTCGAGATATGATATCGCGCGCGAGAGAAAATATTTCGTGCGCTCGAGATATGATGTCATGCGCACGAGATAATTTAATCTTAAAAAATAAATGCATGTCCTAAACATATCACCGTAGTTTTCCCCTTCTGTTTTCTGCACATGTTCATGTATATACGTTCATGTAAAGCAAAATTATTAAATACCAATGATTTGACGTTTTGGTACAAACATTTTTTTGCACACAAGAAGTTATATTTGAATGATTTATTTTTCATTTTTTAAAAAAGAATGGAATTTGATCAACTACAGTTATGTATTTTTCACTGATTTTAAATGGGCTTCAGCGCTTATAGTGCGATCGATTCGTAACAAGAAATGCCAAAATACTTCAGAAAATGGGAAAAGCACCAAATTTGGCACAGGTTTTTATCAAAGCAAAAGACACATTTCTTTCATGGGACCCAATTGATATCTTTCATAGTGGCCGATACAGGGCCATTTTGAAAATGGCCGCCTGAACCTGATATTAACTGTTAGTTATTCTAATGAAAGCTCATTGTATTTACATTCATTCCCAAAATGCAATGGAATATAAATGTAAATGATACGATTAATCTTATTTTTTATATAAAAAGGAATAACAATTCAAATGCAGTTAATTTCTTTCTGATGCACGATTTTCCGCGGACATGGTGCCCAAAAGATATCGTACGCAGAATGTAGACTGATGGATCCTTTGCAAGGCCCTCGCATACCTGCCGCAAGGTTGCCGCTCGCTGACCGTGCAGTACCCTTGAAATCGAACGGATATTCATCAATTATTGCGCGACAACCCTACAGCGGACGTACCATTGCCATGTAGCGGCCGTGATATGAGCAAAACATTTTTCAGTTGGTCGTACGATTTCCGTGAGAAGCTTGCAGAGACTTCACGGGAACCGCACTGAAATTACACGATTTCCGTATAATCGCCGCGTAGCGTCCGTACGGATTTCTCCTGGCCTTCCCCCGATAGCCTGTACAAAAATGTCACGATGTTGTATATAATATATAATGTGAACAGATACGCCGTAGCCCGTAGCCACCTATGATGCCTCAAAAACGGTAAGGAAAATCATAAACTAATTTATGGCACGGCGCCCGAGTCAAATGTGAATTAGGCAAAAGGGATAGAATACCTGACACCATATGTGCCCGACTTGATAAGCAACCTTTTAAAGTATATTCAAGAGTTGTAGCAGACGATGGAGTGGAGTAATGCACGCTGTAGACCTACTCTACGTGAACAGATACTTGGGAGCCTCACTGACATGTTCTTTGTTAAGAAGAGCATTGAAAGACTCTATCGTTAGCATTTGATCTAAAAAGGGTTCAATTTTAAGGGGGGAAAAGAAGTAAGAATGATGTTGTCAAAGTTTCCCAAGCATTTTTTTTTGCCTCACACAACCTGTGAAGGCTAAACATAACTCAAAGCTTGCAAGGAAAACAAAAAAAATATGACTTTAAATCACAGAACGACAGATCAAAACAGAAACATAAGGAAATTGCATTTTATCCGTACGTGCCACAAACGTCAAGTGGTGTTATCCTTGGGAACAAATGCATGTTGCAATTATACATCCAGACAACATTCTGTCACTTGATGTACATCACATTAGAAGCTTGAAGTTTGTTTGTCTATAGGTTCATGTACAGTACTGAGCTTAATCCGAATTTGTGAAATAAAAGAGTCAGCATCTCTATTCAGACGTCAGAAAACAACAATGTTGAGTCATATTTTGAAAATTAAAGTTCTCCTTGATATGGATCGATGTATTCTCAGTTCATCGTACCTATTCATCAATACCTTAGGACTCTGAAAAGTTATATTCCATATGTCCTTACTTATCATATTTTTTAATTTCTGCAAAATTGTCCAAATATAGATATTACTGCACATTACTGCACATTTCTTCGTATTTTGAGCACCCTCGCCTCGTAGAACTGACAGATTCTGTTTCTAACTTAGTGACTGTACACACATGATATGCTAATGACATGAACTATGAAGTTTGATCCCTTGCCGTGTGATACCAAAGACGTATAAAAGGTTGCTTATCAAGTCGGGCACATATGGTGTCAGGTATTCTATCCCTTTTGCCTAATTCACATTTGACTCGGGCGCCGTGCCACTTAGTGTGTAATTTCAGTGCGGTTCCCGTGAAGTCTCTGCAAGCTTCTCACGGAAATCGTACGACCAACTGAAAAATGTTTTGCTCATATCACGGCCGCTACATGGCAATGGTAGTACGGATAGCTCAGTGGTTTGCACACTGGCCTTCCAATCCTGAGGTCGGTGGTTCGATCCCCGGCAGCTACTCGGGAATTTTCAGAAACGCTTTTCAGTGTTTCCCACCTAACTAGAGGTGTACTGGTCAGAAATCCAGGCAATCCTTGCGTGTATCAGTGCTATACACTGGGCACGTTAAAGAACCAGGTTGTCTATTCGCAAAGAGCTAGGCTAAGTTAGCCGGACAAGCCTGTATCTGATTTCTGATCTCTCTGTCGTGGGGGCTTTGTCTCACTCTGTCCCTCTGGTCAGATCGCTCTGTGTCTGTACTAGTAGAGGATGAATTATGCGCCCTGTGTGGCTGCATTTGAACTATGTAAAGCGCCTTTGAACGTGAAATTGATCATGAAAAGGGCGCTATATAAATCTGGTATAATAATAATAATAATATTAGCGTCTAGCATTTAGAGGATAGAGCTAGGACTGGTCAGCCCGATGTCAGCATAATGTGAGCATGTTGTTCCGATGAGGTAGTACCATTTAGCTGGGCATTGTGCCCACAGCTACAAGCAGACAAAAATTGTTGACCAGAGCACACACACACGCACGCACGCGCGCGCGCAATGTGCTTTAACTTGACAAAACATACTATAGCAGGAACATACAAATGTAAATCTGATTTGCCTGGTTAAACGGCAATGACTTTCTTCTAAAAGAAACATTGTCTGACAGGGAAATGTCCATCTGTCCGAAATTGCAGTCACACGCTCTACCGAACATTATTTAATATTTTATTTTAGCTAAGTTTTATCAATTCTGCAAGTAACAAACAAAATTCTGAGTCGCGAAAGCTAATGGCAAAGTATGTGTGTGTGTGTGTGTGTGTGTGTGTGTGTGTGTGTGTGTATGTGTGTGTGTGTGTGTGTGTGTGTGTGCGCGCGCGCGCGTGTGTGTGTGTGTGTTCGGGTTTATCGTCTTTGTCAACATTTTTCAGTCATATAAACGACGGTGTCTACTTGTAGCAGTGAGCACAATGCCCAACTTTATAGTGCTGCCTCACTGGAATATCACGCCGTAGACACGTGGCATGATACCCCACCCAGTCACATTATACTGACACCGGGCTGACCAGTCCTAGCACTATCCCCTTGATGCTGAGCGCCAAGCGAGGAAGCTGCTTGTGCCATTTTTTACGTCTTTGTTATGACGCGGCCGGGGATCGAACCCACGACCTCCCACTCTCGAAGCGGACGCTCTACCACTAGGCTACCGAGGCGGTTAAAATGGCAAAGTAAAACACATGTCATTTTTTCTCTAATATACTATATTTTACATGGTTTTCAATTGTTGTAAAGATCTTCCTAGGACTGTTACCACCTTTATAGGTCAGCTACCATTGTTTACGTAATTCTGGCACATATAAATGCATACTAATTTTTTTTTTTCATAATAGCTAATTTGTATCGAAGGGAGACACTTTCTTTCATTATTGTTGGATGTATAGTATTTCAATAACAGAAAATGTTTGAATTTATTTAAACAGGTGATTATCAGTAATTAAAGTAATGACTCTGTTAATCAAAGTATTATAGGTAATATTATGTATTTCTTAAAATTATATAATGAAGGCGGCCATCTTGGATTTTTCGGCCATACTGGAATTTTTGGAGTGGGTCACATGCAAATTTTTTTTCGGTTTTGCCCTAAAGTAGTTATGTTCCAAGTTTTGTGCTTCTCCCATTTTCTGAAGTATTTTTACACGATTTTACTGGACTATTAATTGTTGTATGACGCATGTACAGACGATAAAATAGTATGATCAAAAGATGAAATTTAATGATTTCATCATTTTGAAATAATTTTAAACAAATTAAATTTTCTTTTTATTTATTTTGAAGGATAATTACCATTGTTTTCATCACCGAATACAATCTCGGTTACATCAGCAAATGAATGCCACACGTCATAGTTAAATATAGATATACGTAAAACCTAACTATCACACGCCAAATTTCTTTCAATTTTATACATTATAGATAATTACTGTACATCTTGTTTCATGTAGTGATATGAATAATTAGATCATATTTCGAAGTTTCATATTTATCTGTAGGTAAATGACGCTAAGTAGGGAAAACTGAAAGTCTCCCATTGCAAGTGCATATCACTTCGCAACAGTGAAAGAAAAGTAAAAAAAGATATCCCTATCTATTTTCCCGTTCAAACCCTTTCATATCATTCCCTAGAGATGAGTACAATTCATTAAAGACCCGTTTTCGATCTATCTTTGAGTCATTGACTATAGCGTTACCTTTCAATTATGTTCAAGGGTTTGTCCAGGAATCTCATTTCTCCTCTGTCTTTTCCTTCAAGCTATAGTTATATTGTCAGAAATCTCTACACAAAGTCTGTATTTGTCCCCTATCTGAAACTTTTTTTTTTGGATGCTTTGTATACTGTGTATTTGATTGTAGATCCAGGATTAATGTTATAATCTGAAACAGTTAAATCATCTTTTAGCACTTTTCCCGTAAACTGGTGTTTGCAGATAATAGCAAACTGTGAAGGCAAACTTATACTTGCTTCTATTTTTGATTTTAATTTTGCAATAGTGTCGGATGGCGTTACATGTATACAGATCGAATTTTCTCCGAATCCCTTCGCAAAGATCTGGATTCCTTCCGGCTGAACAGTATACTAGTAAGTTATAGAAGAGCCCTTTTTAATGTTTGAGTCGGAAACTGTCATATCTTCTATCAATTCTGCTCCGGTAGATTCAAGTCTGCATATGATTTGTTCAGCCTTGTGACCGGATTTCTCTCGAATATCTGCTTTCAAGCTGGATATAGTGTCAGAAACCTGTACGCGAAGTTGGTACTTTTGATCTGTCTGAAATTTTATAAAAACCTGAAATTCAAGTAGGAGGAATTTATATTGTACTGTAGATCCGGATTTAATATCATACTCTGAAATGTTCAAATCATCTCTCAGCACTTTTCCAGTCAGCTCTTGTGTGCAAATAAGCCGATGTTCAGGCATCCATGGCTTTAATTCTTTTATCTTTGTTTTTAATTCGGCAACTGTGTCAGAGGGTTTTATTCTTATACTGTCTTTTTTCACTGTCAACCTTTTACAAAAATTTGGTACTCTATCGGCTGAAGAGTACACATTATAGAAGAACCATTTTCAATGCCTGAGTGGGACACAGTACTGTTATTTCCAGTTGTCTTCCTGTCGATTCAAGTGTGCATATCAGTCTGTCTGCCCGGTAACCAGATTTCTCTTCTATCTTTGTTTTCAATATAGTCACAGAGTCAGAAGTCTCTACCAGAACTTCGTACCTTTCACCAGTCTGTATATTAACATAAATAGTATATTCGATGGGGCGAAGTCTGTAAACAATTGAAGATCCTTGTTTTATAGAATACTCGGACACAGTGAGATTGTCTTGCAAAACTTTTCCAGTGAGCTCTTTTGTGCAAATAAGCCGATTCGCGGGGCAACCTGCATTTTTCTCGCAGCAATAGTGTCAGATGGCATTACATGCATACAGCTCAAATTTCCTCTCAATCCCTTCGCAAAAATCTGGATTCCTTCTGGCTGAACAGTACAAGTTACAGTAGAGCTATTTCAAATGTTTGAATCGGAAACTGTCATATCATCTATCAGTTCTGCTCCGGTGGATTAAAGCCTGCAAATAATTCGTTCAGCCTGGTGACCGCATTTCTCTCCAATTTTTGCTTTCAAGCTGGTTATAGTGCCAAAACCCTGTACGCGAAGTTGGTACTTTTGTTCTGTCTGAAATTTTATAAAAACCTGAAATTCATGTAGGAGGAATTTATATAGTACTGTAAATCCGGATTTAATATCATACTCTGAAATGTTCAGATCATCTCTCAGCACTTTTCCTGTCAGCTCTTGTGTGCAAATAAGTCGATGTCCAGGTATCCCTGGATTTACTTCTTTTATCTTTGCTTTTAATTCGGCAACGGTGTCAGAGGGTTTTATTCTTGTCTTTTTTCTCTGTCGAGCCTTTTACAAAAATTTGGTACTCTACCGGCTGAAGAGTACACATTATAGAGGAACCATTTTCAATGCCTGAGTGTGACACAGTGCTGTCTTGTGGTGCTACAGACACCGAGTATTGCTTTCCGTTTTCAGACTTAGCCAAAACTCCGTATTTATTCGGACTTTGTTCTGAAAACAAATGTTGAAGAGCTTAAAGGTTATCAGTCAATACAAACATCTACAGACTTTAAATGTGTACATAACTTTTAACGTGTCAACTTTTACGGAACAAGTGATACTTTTGTGGTGGTGTCCGGTTGACAATTTAAAAGAAAAAAAATGGACTTAACAGCCTATTCTAAATAAAAAGGTATTAATTGTTAAACTATCTTCAAAATGACTAGCTCTTAATTACTGGCTATATGCTGCTATTTATCTCAAAATTCATTTCTTTCAATAGATATTTATATGTACGCGATATTGCATTTTATTTGTTGACTACCAAGTATTTGTATGAGGACGTACTAGTATGTAAAAATGTATAAAATAAACTATGTATGACTATTCAGATAAGTTTATATGTCGGACAGCCTCAGTATGGATTTTAGAACGAATTTAAAAAGACATGGGTAAAGGTCTGTTAAAACCCTGCTGTAGTGAACATGTACTTTCCTATGGTTTGGGGTAGACTAGCTGCTAGGCTATAATCTTATTATATGTAATCAAGCGATCTCGTAACGGCCTTGTTATTTGTCCAAGGTTTATCGTACTGGCCAAAGGCCGTAGGCAGAGGACCAATACAAGTGCCCGAAGACAAATAACTAGGCCAATATGAAATCGCTTGATTAAAATAATGTTATTATTCAACTTTTGGCGGTAACACCATAAGAACTCTTTGAGTTACCTTTCGGCAGTTATGCAAGTTGTAGATCAAAATGTTTGTTTTCAGATAGATCAAATAAATCATCCTATGAAGCCGAAAGTACCGTTATAATCTACACAGACGTACATTGACATCGTAGGTCCGTTCAGCCTTACTTGGGTTTTACATGAACATATTTGATAATATTTTTGTCACAAAAATAATGTGAAAACTATTGTAATGTATAAATTTTATGTGAAATAAAATGATATATTATTCATTTAATATTTGTTTATAAAATTATGAATGTAGCCAATCTATGTCCAATATCATAATATTACAATCAGTTCTCTGAAAAAATCTCTAAAATAGACTGGCATCTGGCGCTATTACATTTGCATAGAATAAAAGAAAAAATAGAAAAGTTTAAATTTTGTGACAGGATCTTTATCATCACTCTTGTTGCTAGTCTACTCTTGGGGTATCGTCAGTCCTAAGTTTGACGTCAAAAATATTGATACGGCACACTATTTGTTTTGCATAAATTACGATTATATGTAAAGGTCAGTCCATTAATATTCCCTACTGCATGGGATTCTGTAATAGATAGGCTGACGTTTACAGGCCATACTTTTCGGCAGCGATCAGGTCTGGCAATTATCCTTGCATACGAATTGAAATAATATGTATCCAATTTAGTATACAAAATACCTCACCTTGGGACTGAACCATCTGTTTAAGAAGCTCAGTTTGTGTTTGTAAATCTTGTAAGCTGTTGCGTTTACGTTCTATCTGAAACAAAATTAATTGTCCATTTTACTCATTAGTTTTCAAGCCAAATAACAGTATAGTGATTAGCTTTTGAAAATGTTTAACTGAAAATTCATGAAGATAAATGCAGGCTTTTATCTAGGTAATGCTTTTGTAGAAAAGCACATGTCTCCCCCAAAGCATAGAAGTAATAGGCAGGAAGTCAAGTCACAGAAACACTGATGGTTAGGTTAATGACATAAATGCAATAGGGATCATCTACTGGGTATGTCAAATCACCCCATGAAGTTACAGCGCTCTGGGTCAAGTAGTTCTTAAGTTATGGATCGGAAACCGTTTTCCATGTTCTGGCCCCTGTGACCTTGACCTCTGACGGAGTGCCCCAAAAACAAAAGGGATCATCTACTCTGTATGTCCAATCACCCTATGAAGTTTAAACATTCTTGGTTTAGTAGTCCTTGATAGGAAACTATTTTGCATGTTCAGGCACCTGTGACCTTGACCTTTGATCAAATGATCCCAGAAATCATTAGGAATCGTCTAATCTGCATGTCCAATCATTTACGAAGTTGAAAAGGTTCTTGTTGATCGGTAACAGTTTGTTCTGCCACCTGTGACCTTGACTTTTTTTATCAAGTGACCCAAAAATCAATAAGGGTCATTTAATCATCTGTGAAATTTCAACATTATGGGTCATATGGTTCTCAAGTCATTGATTGGAAACGATTTTCCATGTTCTGGACTCTGTGACCTTGACCTTTGAACATATGGCTCCCAGATCGTTAGGGGTCATCTATTCTGCATGTTCAATCATTCCATGATGCTTCCTTATTCTGAGTCAAGTGGTTCTCAAGCTATTGATCGGAAATGACAATCCATTAACAAAAACAATAGGGGTCATTTCCTCAGTAAGCTCTATCTATCACCGTATGAAGTTTGACGGTTCTATAATGGGTCTCTAGTTATTGCAAGGAAATGGTTTTTCAAGTTCTGGCACATGTGACATTGACCTTTGATCAAATGACCCCAAACTCACTAGGAATCATCTATTCGGCGTGTCCTGTCATACTATTTCAGCATTCTGGGTCAAGTGATTCTAGAGTTATTGATCGGGAACGGTTTTCCCTTTTCTGGTCCCTGTGACCTTGACCTTCGATCAAGTAATCCCAGCATCAATATGGATCATATACTCTGCATTTCTAATCATCCTGTGAAGTTTCGGGATTCTTGGTCAAGCGGTTGTCAAGTTATTGATCTGATATAATAATAATTCGTATAACGTTGTATACTTATTTATTTGACCCTATGAAAATCTATAACAAGTAGCTTTGGAAGAATGGAGCATACCTTAACCTAACCTAACAAAATAACAGTAGACTCGGTTTGATTGAGCATGATCATGGGATATGAAATGTGGAACAGCTATTAGCACCGGCTTAAGCGAAAATCAGCTATATTCAAACACTGAATGAACTCTATGGTATCTAAGATACGTTTTGCTCAAAGTTGTTTAATTGTCGCTATACAATCACAAACCTAGAACTCAAAGTATTATGAGTATTAGATGTTTATAATTTTAGTTCTGTTTGTTTTAGTTTGTATTTCTTAGATAATATACAGTGCTTTGCTGAAAACTTTTATTTCAATTGCAGTTTGTCACTATATACAGCAGTCAGAAAAAATATCAGAACCAAACCTGATCTACTTTAATTGATATTTGAAATTACCGCCGCCTACCCCATTGTGCATCTTACATCATTTTTAGGTAAATGCCAGCCAAAACTATGAGTAATTTGTTTCCGCAACAAGTAGAATCTGTTTGGTTAAATGGTACATTATAAGCCATATGTTAAATAATTTAGCATAAATTTTTGGCAAACAGTTTGCTAGGAAGAAACATTTTTAAACATAGCGGATATCTCAAAAGGAAAACGCTCGTTCATTTTACTTTTACTGATACATGTAGTTGCAATGTACGTGAAAGACTGTAGACGGGAGGTGAGAAAAGCAACGTATGCTTTTTCACACCTCAAACATTTGTTTAAATGTTTCAGGCAGAAATCAAAACAAAACACTGGTTAAATGTACACATGGATGATTTCTGTTACAATATTTGCAAAATTCATGAATTCATGAGAGGTACAATAAAAATAAAACTGGTTAAATAGAAAAATGTCAGCTTCTGTCGGGGATCGAACTCCGCACCCGTTGCATGTGAAGCTTACGCACAGAGGAATTGTGACGTCGTAAAAGATAAAATTATATACAAATTAGTTAAATTACGGCAACGTGACGAGATTCGTTTTGCATTGAAATGTATGTATTAACCGGTTTTTCTACAAAAGGAATATATCTAGCGATGATTTTGTTTTTCAAACACTGTTTTACATTCAACATTAAAAAAAAAATTACTGAGAAGCAGTATTGTTCTGGGAATCATCAGTAGGAAATAACAACAAAAAATGGTAAGGAAGCAGAAAATATTCACAAGTCAAATGGTATATATTTTTACTATATCAACCAAATAATTAACTCGCCATTTGCTAGTTTTCAAATGATTTAAAAATTACTGAAAGTATAATTCTTAAATTAAGGGGACAGAGCGATCTGTTAATATTAACATGTCAAAATTTCAATAGTATTAAATTACTCAGAAAATTCATATAGTTTTATTCATTTTATTACCAAAGCCCGTTTTTTAAAATGTCACAAAAATACACATGAAAAGTGCGTTTTAGAAAATGAATATATACAATTTATAGAAATAAGGAAGTGTAGATTTTGAATTTTTATGTACCAGATATATTATCCGACAACGTGTTTGGTCATCCATAACATGATTATATATACATAACTTTACCGTAAACATTTAAAGTGTACATTTGTGTAATAAGAAATAGCTTTCCTCATCAAGATTCAAGATTAATTTATTAAGGCATAAACATTATACAATGTCCGTCGCCACAAACTAAAATGGCGGTTACAATTTGTACATGAGAAAAGCACAATAAAGAAAATATAATAAGTAATCTGTACAAATATAACAGTGTTACATTATAACTAATTAATCCAAGAAACCACAATTTTCTACTGAAATTTGAACAATTTTAGAGTTTAGTTTTAGTATATAAGTAACAAATTATATATGGAAACTGAAAAATAGGTATTACAAATCAAACTGCCCAATTCGTATCTGAAAATGACCGCAATAAGTAACCTTTCACCCAACTATATTCCCAATAACATGAGTTACCATCATCCATTTTCTTACATTCCGCATAACATTTCAATATATAGCTACATATAAGAAGCAAAATACTGATCATTATTCAGAGCGAAAGACTAATAAAAAAATTTTCAGCAAATAATTGCTGTTTTCAAAAAAAGAAAATGCACAGAATTACGTACTTTCAAAATAAAAGCAATTAATTTTGCGCGGTAACTGACACGTAACGGCATGACGTCAATGACGTCATTTTAAGTCAACAATGTTTTGAAGCGTTTCATTATTATTGCATTATTAAAACCATTAAGCATCAGATCGGAGACAGGTTCATAATTTTTTTAAGAAGAATGGATAAACAAATACATTTAGTTTGTCGTAAATGTCGTCGTAAATCGTCACGTTAGCTTCCGGTTGGGCATGCGCACATTCAAATATTAAAGTAACCTACCTCCTTAATACCCCAGTCACACATACGGCGCGGATAGCTACGTCTAGCTACGGACAGAAACGTAGTAATCCGTATCGATCCGTACCTGAGCCGTACCTCAGAGTAGTCATTCGTATTAATCCGTACCAAAACGTGGTCAAAACGTATTCAAAACTTATTCCAAACTTGCAAGTTTCTCCAACTTTTGAACATGCACAAAAGTTTGAGCGAACCGTAGCCATTTGAGCGTGACTTTAGTCCAACTTGGCTGAAACTTATTCATCCGTAGTTAAACGTACTTAAACGTAGTTATCCGTGCTGTTACGTACCTGGCCATAGCCGAACGTAGTTATCCGAGGCTGCTCGTACTTTACCACAGACCCGTCCGTGCGCTGGGCAAGTTGCAAGGCGCAGTAAAACGTAATTCAACGTAGTATACCTATCCGTACTTATTCGCGTCCTGTATTGTTTTGTTTGTTTCCTGTTTCTCACCATTTTTCCCGTACTAAGACGTACTGCTCCGTAGTTATACACTCAAAAACTAATCCTATCCGCACCGTACCTCAACGCACGGACATATCCGTATGTGTGACTGTAGCTTAAAAGACACAGGGGTACCGCCACGAACGGTCAGTGGCAAGTACCACTACTGGCAAACTTAAACCGGTTAATTGCACGCTAACACCTCATTTTCTATTCCCAACTTGTTATTTTCTTGAAAGGGTTAAAAGAGTGTACATTAAAATAATTCAAAGCTGAAAATCGTACATGGAAATATGTACAACGGATCCTAAATACTATTCGAAAGTTACAGGATACAAAGGATGGAAAAATAGTTATATTTTACAGAGCTTGCATCTTTTCCAAGTTCTCACACTATAACATGATTCATATAGTGCATAGCTTAAAAAATGCCAGATATTTTGACTATTTAACTTGTTATTAATTGATTACACAAAACAGTGCACATGCATATGGAGTTATTGCGCGTTAATGTATGGGTTGTGTAATAAATATACATTTAACAAATATTTACATTAACTTTAACTAAGAATTGTAACAATGATATTGCATGTATTTATGAATACTTGCTCGAATTGTGTACAATACAATTGTAGTTATTTCTATTTTCATCGTTTGTATTTTATTTTCAACTACAACTTTAATAGCGCAAAAACATATACGTTTCGAAGGATCTCGTTTAGGAAATTGAACGGGTCGATTAACATTGACAGAGCTGTTAGATTTTGTCATCTTTTATAATGTTGTCGTAAAAAATACAGAAAGAAAGTTGTATAATTCTATACCTTCCTTACTTTGTAATTTTACTTATAACTCAAGAGAAAAGTTGCCCTAGCCAAATTGATTTCAAATCTGAATTTAGTTACCACAAACTGAAATGAATCCATATGTGACTAGTCATGGGTACATGTTAGCTATTACAACAGAACATTATTAGTACGGTTATCGGTCTTTTTTAACACCGATCCTAAAACATGTAAAGTAAAAGATGCACCAATAATTGGACACTATTACACATCAATGGGAAAACCGCTAATATGTACAACAGTAATTGTGCAAAAATACGTAAGGAAATTATGGAATATTTATTCTATTGCTAAGATGAATTACAGATTTTTAAATTTTGGGAAGCATTTCCTAACTTTTGTTTCCCTTGTTTGCTAATTAATGACATATAGGTGAATTTTAATATAGGCGTTAACGTATTCCTTTAAGCAAAGTCACCTGCGACTTATTTCTTTACCAAGATTCCGCCTCACCGCGTGTTCACATGGCAGCGTATTCCCTGCGCCGTATTCATGGGACACTCAATACCCAATTACTGTCAACAAAAGGGAAAAAAATTCAGAATAATCATCTGTCTTTCAGAAGGAAACTGTCTGGTGTTCCACTGAAGCATCTTTTTCTAAAAAATCTAGAGGGCCATTGACCCTAAAACGCTCACATGTGTACAAAAGATAAAAAGCAAGGGTAGATTTCTAGGAAATACAGAGCACCATAAACATAACCACAGAGCCACGTATTTGCAAAATAGGCCGCTGTAACGGGAAAATATTATAGACATGTTGCTTCAAAAACCAACAAGTACATTTTAATTTATGCAAAATATAGGAAAAAGGCTTCAAGTGTGTTTGTATAACGTAATGGTACAGTTAGGTTTCTTCTATGTTAGCCTATATAATACACACACACACACACACGCACGCACGCACGCACGCACACACACACACACACACACACATTTTTTAACCTAGGGCAATAATTCAAACAATTTGTTAGACAGTGCAACTCTGATATCACTCGCCAAATATTAAGGCTCTAGCTATTATAATTATTGATTCAGAGAAGAAGAGTTTCAAAGTTTCTTCTAAATAAGCATAAAGTAAGTACATGTCACACACAATACTAGTACTCTGGACAGGTATGGTAGAAAGTATCACATGCCAAATATCAAAGCTCTACAGAAAAAGATGTTCAAAGTCTGTTACTGAAAACCATTTTTTAACCAAAATGACCTATTTGTTCAATGAACCGCAACCATTTGAACAACTTTGAAAGAGGGCTACCAAAGACCAGATGTTGTTTAAAGAAATTATCTTGTTGTTTTTTTTTTGTTTTTTTTTTCTTGACAAATCAGAAAAAAATAAACAATATAAATTTTGTAGAATGTCACACAAGAACAATTTGTGTGAAGTTATTTTAAAATCAGGCTAAAAGTTTTATACATGAAGATTTTAAAAATTTCTACTTTAAACATATAGGGAAAAGTGACCACGCCCCCTGGCAGTCAAGTTTTTAGACGAATCGTAATAGTTTGAACAATATTGGCAGAAGAGCCGCAAGAACCATTTATGTAAAACTGCTCTACAAGAGGGCAATGGTTGCCTTATACCGCTCAGCTGAGTTTAGTTGCTCTGCTCACTTGGACAAAATTCTCTGCTAAAGCTTCAAAAACATATAACTAGATGAGTAGGTCATTGTCAAGATTATTCAAGATAACTACTGAAATCTGTTAGAAATATAAAGGTGGTCCAAACCTCTGTGCTGTAACTTCAAAAACAAGAAAGTAGGTCAGTAGGTCAAGATTAAGACTATTAAAGATCAGTACATTGTATTGAAATCTGTATCAATTAATTATGCTGTAACTTCAAGAGAGTGTCAGGGTCTAGATTATGAAAGATGGGTCTTGAAATCTTTATCAAAAGTTTTAAACGTGGTCCAAATTTCTACTCTGTACCTTCAAAAAACAACAAAGTATGTCAGTCAGTCCTGATTAAGAATTTAAGACTTTTCAAGATGAGCATTGAAATCTGTATCAAGCATTTTACTTGTGATCCAAGCTTCAGAAACAAATAAGTCTATGAAAAACAAGGTACCACCCGGGTGTGACCTATATTGACCCCAGGGTCATGATTTGATTAATCTTGGTAGAAAACCATTAGAGCATGCCACTTATCAAATATCTACGCTCTGGGCCTTAAGGTTTTTTGTTTTTAAGGTTATCCCTATATAAGCCAAAGTAAAAACTGTTGACCCCGGGGCACAGTCAATTTTGACCCAAAGTCTATATAAACTTTGTGATCTCAAGGGTAGGGCCACATTTGACACTAGGGGGACAAGATATTTAAAGTTTTTCCCTATACAAGTCCATATAGACCATGTGCACCCCAGGGCGGGGCCATATTTGACCCTAGGGTGATATTTTGAACAATCTTGGTTGATACTATATACCAAATATCTAAGCCCTAGGACCTGTGGTTTTGGAAAAGAAGATTTTTAAAGTTTTTCATTTCGGTTGCAATGGCAACTAGATTTCTGTATGGAATTCAGTTATTTTAAAAATTTAAAAGAAGACCATCAAATGAACATATGTGTGGAATTTCATCGAAATTGGCATAGTGGTTTAGGAGGAGATGTTGTTTAAAGGAAAGTGTTATGTGGACGGACGGACGACGGATGGACGCCGGACGGTGAGCGATCACAAAAACTCACCTCGAGTACTTTTTGCTCAGGTGAGCTAAAAATGGGTTGAGATTGTAAAACGAATACTACTTGATGATTGCATTAACATAAACAAAATAACGAGTTTTCATTGAACTATTTGCTGAGGTCCTAATAGTTTGCACACTGAAATTCGTGGTTTGAGACAGGGTCTGTAAATGTTTCCTCGAAAGTACTCGAATATCTCGGCTGTTTACTGTAATTCACTGAGAGTAATTGGAGTTTATCCAAGAATAGGTCACCTTAATATCCATTATGGTTAAGGACAGTTGTTGGAACAAACTTTAGGATTCTCAGTTGTAAAATGGCTGTCCTTTCTCAAGACAGGGGTCCAAGACTATCTTTGGACTATCTTAAGTTACATCTTGACCTCTGTCGTATGATACAGTACAGTGGATCCTGGGTTTATGTTGTAATCTGAAAGTGTAAAGTCATTTTTCAGCGTCTTTCCTCTAAGCTCTAGTGTGCAAACAAGCTTGTGTGCTGGTATACCAGTATTTTTTTCTATCTTTGTCTTTAACTCAGAAATAGTTTCAGAAAGCATTGTACTAAGTGTTATAGAGCTACCACTAATTTTATGTCTCACAAAAAGTTTGAACTCAACCGGCCGAAGAATGCATACTATGGAAGTTTCATTTTCAATTTTTGAGTCAAAGACTGTCAGGCCATCTCTCAATTCTTCCCCTGTAGATTCAAGTTTACAGATTAATCGTTTTGCCTGGTAAAAAGATTTCTCCCCTATCTTCGCCTTCAATGTAGCTATAACGTCGGAATCATTTACACGAATTTCGTATTTTTCTCCTGTCTGAAACTTAGCAAAAACCTGATATTCGATAGGGCTTAACCTATATATTATTGAAGAGCCGTTTTTAATGCCATAGTCAGAAATAGGAACATCATCTTGCAGTTCTTTTCCTGTATGTTCTTGTGTGCAAATAAGACGATGCGAAGGCAAACCAGCATTTTCCTGTTCTATTTGTTTCTTTAATGTTGAAATAGTGTCTTTCGAATTAATACTAATTGTAGTGTCGATTTTACCTCGTAAATCCTTTACAAATATTTGGTACAGTTCTGTTCGAATATTACAAATTATCGAAGATCCATTTTCTATTTTCGAGTCAACGATTGTCTGATCATCCTTTAGTTCTTCTCCTGTAGATTCAAGTGTACACACTAATCCATCTGCACAGAACCCCCATTTCATCTCTATCTTTGCTTTTAAACTAGTTATTTTTTCTGAAGGTTGTGTATAAAGTTCGTATTTTACCCCTGTCGGAAGTATAATATTGACTTGGCATTCTGCTACTCGACGTCTGTTAATTATTGAGTCGTTCGGGCATCGTTCTGAAAGTAAATGACATAAAACTGATGATTTTATAAAACGGGATTTGACAAAACAATCCCTGTTTTGGGGTTGTATACGCCATTTAGAGTGTCTTTATTTTGACCACATAACGGAGGACTTTTGCAAATTGTCAACTTTAATAAGTTCCTCTGTACAACGTAATATAAACATGGTTTAATTCATTTGCGAATACAGAATTCATTACTGATAATGAATGGATTAATCCATTATTCAGTCCAAATGAATTCCATACTTTGAAAAAATATTACACTTTATGTACATAATAAAACATGGATTAATCCATCCTTTCATTTGGACTGTTGATATATGTCATAATCATGGTAATATAAACCTGGTATGATATATAAAAAAACATGGATTAATCCATGCAATTTTTTTGCAGGTTTTCAAATCATCTACAAATCATTGCTGATATTGATAGTAGAAAGTGACGGACTAATGCATCCCTATCTGATGCAGGAAACGTAAGACATGGTTTAATCCATCCATAGTGTGTACATGTTTAAAAACTAGCACATATTATAAATGCAAATATTGATAAAAAAATAAAAAGAATGGATTAATCCATCTCCATTTCATGTAGTAAAATCAATGCTAAAATTAAAAATGAAAGACATAGACATGTTCATCCTTCCTTCGCGCATGTTTACATGTTTCTAGAAGCAATGTTAATATAGAAATAGACGGATTAATCCATCCCAATATTTGTAGTGGAAAACACATAAGCAGACCATCTCAAAGGTACAGTCAAAAACATGGATTTATCCATCCTTTCATTCTTGATAAAGATAAATTATTTTTCAAGTAGTGAACACTTTTCCAAAACTTCTACATACGATGCAAATATTGATAAAAAGATGGATTAATCCATCCCTATAATATGTCATGAAAAAACATTGTAAGACCGTCTAAAATATATAATCAAAGACATGGATTAATCCATGCATTCTTAGTGCATGTTTCTAAAACTTGATAAAGATAAATTATTTTTTCTTTCATGTAATGAAAACCTGTTCTTAGACATGGATTATTCCATCTTTTCTTCTTGCACTTTTCCAAAACCTCTACATACGATGCACATATTGATAAAAAGATGGATTGATTTCATGTAGTGAAAACCAGTTCGCGGACATGGATTAATCCATAATTTCTTCTTGCACTTTTCACAAACTTTAACATGCGATGCACATATTGATAAAAAGATAGATTAATCCACTCCTTTTGAATATAATGAAAACAAATTGTAAGACCGTCTAAATTATATATGCAAAACATGGATTAATCCATGCACTTTGGTGTGCAAGTTTGAAAAAAATTGATAAACGATAAAGTAATCCGTAACTATTTCATGTAGTGAAAACCAGTTCGCGGACATGGATTGATTCATCATTTCTTCTTGTACGTTTCACAAACTTCTACACGCGATGCACATATTGATAAAAAGATGGATTAATCCACCCCTATTATATATAATGAAAATCAATTGTAAGACCGTCTAAAATATATATGCAAAACATGGATTAATCCATGCACTTTGGTATGCAAGTTTACAAAACTTGATAAAAGATAATGTAATCCGTAACTATTTCATGTAGTGAAAACCAGTTCACGGACATGGATTAATCCATCATTTCTTCTTACACATTTCACAAACTTCTACATGTGACGCGAATATT
>NW_026459107.1:0-3182 GCF_021730395.1 Mercenaria mercenaria
AAGTGATTTTGTTAAATGGGAAGTGGGGGGATGTTACCCTATCTATGGCTCTACTGTTTATGTTATTTGAAACTCGTTTTATTAATATTATATGCATACCCTAACATTGTATACTATTAAAAGAAAACTGAAAAGTGATTTTTGGTGAAAAGGATGTGGGGGAATGTTCCCCTTTCTACAAATAAAATGTATGTGACATTAAAAACCCGAGTTGTTAGTTTGTTATGCCTACCACGAGGTAGTTTAATATTTAAAGAAACATGAAACGTGATTTTGTGGGGGGATGTTACCCTATCTATGACTCTATTGTATTTGAATAATGAAAAGTGATTTTGTGAACAGGGATGTGGGGGATGTTACCCTATCTATGGCTCTACTGTATTTGAAAAATTGAAAATTGATTTGTTAAAAGGGACGTGGGGGATGTTACCCTATCTATGGCTCTATTGTATTTGAATAATGAAAAAGTAATTTTGTGAAAAGGGACGTGGGGGATGTTACCCTATCTATGGCTCTACTGTATTTGAAAAATTGAAAATCGATTTTGTTAAAAGATATGTGGGGGGATGTTACCCTATCTATGGCTCTATTGTATTTGAATAATGAAAAGTGATTTTGTGAAAAGGGACGTGGGGGGATGTTACCCTATCTATGGCTCTACTGTATGTGTTATATATCTGTATAATCATTTTTCAATATCACCCCAAAAAAAGGACAAATGGAATTTCCTTTTTTATTCTGGAAAGCCTTTTATAGTGACTGCATACAGCCAAACATTTTGCCTATGTTTCATGTAGATCTAGTACGCAATATTAACTGAAGTGTGGTTTTATTTTTTTATACCGAAGCAGTAGTTTTTGTTTTTCTTCTCCAAGTTGTCTTTTGTCATTTTCAGCTTGCATTAATTTGTCTTCAGTTTCAAATTTTCCACTTTCAGATTGGCTCAGCCTATTCTCAAGTTCAGCAAGTTGATCTTTAAGAGCCGGATGGACAGCCTCGAACTGCCGTAACCTCTCAATTTCTTTGGCTTGTTCCTCCTGATTCTTTTTTCTTGTTTCGATTTCTTCCTCATATCCAGTCATAACTTTTTTCAGATGGTTTTCCCTGTCTCTATTACTTCTTTATCATTTGAAAGAAAAACTAGTAGAAAATAATTCAAATCAAGTGTAGTGGACAACCTCGATAGATATCAATTAGAAGATACAAGGCAATATTATTTTGAAGGGATACAAGGCTGCTTAAAGACATTTAACAAAAAGTGAGGTTTGGCTAAGCCGGTACTGGAGGGGTGAGAGTTTTTGCGCTTGTCAATATTTCTCATGAACAGACGGAATCAAAACGAATATGTTAGGTTGCAGTCTATGCTTGCAAACCAAACGTATTCAGTTTCATGATTAAAATGAAACGATGTACAATGTCGCGCGGTTTCTAAACCGGTCATCTGATACTACAATAGAAAGAGAACTAGTATTTGTTACTTGTGAGACTTTTAAATAATCATGTACGATCGTACAAGTACGCAAACATAAGACTATTAAGTACATGAGAAAAGTGACCAGCTATGATATTTATATAGAGAGACTACATTATTTTATTAACAACATCGGTTAAAGCTGGACTGATTTTATATATTGCATATATTAGGATATTGAAACATAATTACGTTTCGAATTGTTCTTTTAATGTGTTTTTCTCAAGCTCGCTTTCTTTGTCCTTCCTCTTTATTTCCTCCTTTAATTCATTTAGGCTATGATAGATAAAATAAATTAATATATAAATATAAACAGACTCTGAGAAAATGTCTGCTATCGTTTTGCTTATTTACATTCTACCCTTCTAAAGGATCGTCTTACGTAGTTTATTTTTAGCGAAAACAAGTAAAACAAGAATTTAAATCAAAATAAATGACTGTCTGAAAGTCACATTTTAGTGAAGATACTCTACAAATTTAATTTTGCATTTAGCCAAATTTATACATGTTTATCTATCTATCTATTTATACTGCACCACTCCTCTTTGCGAGTATTATGTGCAACTGCGCGCCTGTACAAGAAGTTGATTGGATAGGAGGATAAAAGTAATACACGATATGTATGACAAGCATGAATACAGTTGACAGTGTTAAAAACATGAAGGATTTACAGATAAAAGCAGTTTAAAAACAGGTCTATCATGTTAAGCATTGTGTGCAAGTTTGGTCACACCCTGCTTAAACTGGTTCAGGGTGGGGGCTTGCACTACTTGTACTGGAAGGGAATTCCAAAGCACCATGATGGCTGGAAAGAAAGAGTACTTATAGTAATTACAGGGAGTGAGGACCTGAGTATAGGAGTGGGGATGCATATGTCTTGTTAGACGGGATGGGATGCTGACATAGGGAGGGAGTGGTACAGCAACCAAACCTTTCACTATTTTGTAGAACATAAGCTGGAAACTACCAAAATCATGTAATCAATGTTTTGTATACGATCATTTTCACTTCTCTTTATTACAATCATGACAGTAACCATACTTAGCGTATTTCAAGGATAATGCAAGATATCCAGCGATACACCAGATAACGCTAACTTCCTGAATGAATTATCTAAATGTTTGAATACCTACTATCACCTTGACCTATGAGTGTATTCTACTATGCTTCTAAATAGGCAATTTAAATATCCATCTACGAGTAACAGTTATAAACACGACATGATTTAAAATAATTAATCTTTATGTGTGACCTTAGAGACTTGAATTCGAAATATCTTGTTATATTTAACGTTTGTACCAAAGTATTTAAGCAAGAGGGCTATGATAACAATACAGCGCTCAATTGAGTTACACCGCTCCAATAATTGTCATAAATGGCAGATACAGAAACTAACCCACCCATAAGCGGTTATCAATTAATGCGAACAGATACATTTAAAAATTTTGTGCTCACTATTTCAGATTCCAGTTTCCGTCAATATAAAACTTGTCAGATACTGCATCATCGGTTTTTAACCAAGTTTTGACTTTGACAGTCATTCTGACAAATTTCCAGGTAATTCAATAAAGAAATGTGACCGCTATAGAGTCTAAATAAGGGTTTTGCTTGATTTCACTAGGTGAATTAGTGTTTGAAGAAATGATATGTCAGTTTTTATCGTTGTCAAAATGTTATAAAACAATCAATTTCACCAGGAGTCATGTAGATC
>NW_026459108.1:0-5976 GCF_021730395.1 Mercenaria mercenaria
AAATTTTAATAATGGGTTTTTTATAATGAGTTTAAAATTATATTTTCCTTTGGTCAATATCAATAATCTTGGATGCGCCATCCTGGTTATCACACACACACCAAACTTGGTAATTTGGGTTACCTTATTAATTCTAAATGGTGATGACCGTTCATAAATGGGGGGGATGTCGTAGCCCTACACTTTGTCAGTTTACGGAGTAACTACTGCCGACGATCATCAGCTCGATTATGGGAGAACATGTTCCATTCCACTATTTACTTACATCAAGCATACCGGAACTGACGTACGTGGGCGCGAGAAGTTGTCAAACCCCACTCTTTCACCAGCTTTCCTTCAGTAAACATCAAAACTTCTACTTCTACCGACTTTAGTCGACTACGAACAGGTAAGTCGTATTTAATACAACTTTATGATTGTTAATTACAAGTAGCTAGCAACAGCTACTTTAGTGATTTCCCTTGGCGCGGGCAGCACGAAAAGACGTTGCTGGTGTTGCTAGACAATATTATTTGGCTATTGTCCCAATTAGCATAAAGTACAGACTGATTCCACCTGGTAAGTTTCCCACAGTTACAATATTGGTGGCAGCGGTTCATTTTGAGCCCATATTTCGCCGACCAATAAATCGCTACCGAACTTCTATTTTTAGGCTTGGCCAACTTGCCAGTCTAAAAACGATTGTGACTTGTGTTGGAAAAGGGCCCGGGGTGAGGCGTAATTGAATTTAGTCGATTACGTTCTTGGTCTAAACACTTATTTAAGTGTATAGGTTGAATAATTGAAAATTATTCGACATTTCCAGACAGTTTATTGGGACTTATACCATCGGAAATCCCTATAGTTGGCATTGTAGTTTACCTTTGTTGATGCTTTAGGATCCTTAAAAGAATTTTTTTTGGATCATTCTGGAATTGAAATAATTAAATTTATTTCTGATTTTGTTGTTGTTATTTTGATTTTTATCAAAGATATCACAACAAAAGAGTCCAGAAGGTAAGTCAGTTACATCTGGTATTAGTCCAGAAGGTAAGTCAGTTACATCTGGTATTAGTGCACAATTGAGAATGATACCTGGAATTAATACAAAAATTGCCAGTGCAATTTTGTTGGTGCGTGAGGCAACGGGGGAACATAACCCCGGAAGTCTTGTCCGTGCTGTGTCGTAAGAAATTTACAGAGTCTGAGCTGGGTCGAATTGATTTTACCCAGAATAAACTATGGCCACTTCAGGACAGTGATAAGGAGCCTGAGGCTAGAAAAGAGCCTTGTGCTTGGTCACATGTTAAGACCGGAAATACTCTAGCTAGGCCTGGGGACTTGATCACCCCTAGACCCAGAATGCATGCTGTATCTTCTGATATGCACAGGCCATTATTGAAAACTCCAGCTGAATTCCTTAAGACACCAGCATCGGGCAGGAATAAGGTATCGTTACCAGAAACGAAACTGAATTTCAACCTTGGTGAAGGTAGCACTCCTTTTGATGATGATGGTAATGCCGATGCAAGTAGACCATCATCAGATGGGGGAGTGGGAGCCGACTATAGTCAGCTGGCAAAGAAATTAAGTTCTTTGCAAAAGCATTTGGCATTTGATGGTAAGGGCAGCTGGGAAGCTTTTGATTTAAAGTTTTCCAGATATGCTGAGACATGCGGATGGTCAGATGCTGAGAAATTTGAGGGCTTGTGCTGGTGTCTTACTGGCAAAGCTATGGACTATTATGTACTAATACATGATAGTGGTGAGGTGAACTCTTACCAGGTGTTTACATAGTAAGCTTGAGGCGCGGTTTGGAGAGCACGAGTTGCCAGCTGCGGCTCAATTGCAATTTCAACAGCTTGCCAGGAAGAGGGCGAGTCGTTAGATGATTTTGCAGACCGGCTTTTGACACTTGCGGCAAGAGCATTCAGAGGCCTGCCAGATTCGTTTGTGACTAATCAAGTCATAAGTCGTTTCTGTCAGGGCCTGTTAGATAAGGATGCAGGCCACCATGTGTTTATGCTTGATTCTACGAGTATCCAACAGGCCAAGCAGGTAGTCCGTAAGTACCAACAGGCACACATGGCTATATTTGGTATGTCAAAGCACCAACCTAAGTTGTTCGAAGAGGAGGAATGGTGTGAAGAGGAGGAACATGTTTTTGCAGTGGGAGAAATGGCCGGTAGCACACAAGGGGCACCAGATAATAGGACTGTCATGGAGGCATTTAAGCAATTAGAGCTTAAATTTGAAGAAGTCATGACAATCAGATCCAGTAGAGGTGAATCTGGTGAACTACCATAGAGGCTTTATAAAAGCAAAATCTGTTTTATGCTTTGACAGGCAAACTTCGGTTTGTGTTGCGGGGAGAGTGGGTCAGAGCTTTTGAATTTTTTGATAAGAGCTCTGATGCAACCGCCTGGGTTAGCCTTGCTGATGGGATGGATGAGTTTATGCTTTACACCAATGCATGAATAAATAGATCAGTGCATGGGTACCATAGGTCCAGGTCGGCAAGGAGAAGGTCATTGCATTTGGTAGTTATGGTAGTTATGTTCTTATTTGGTAAACTGTATTGTACGGAATGACCTCTCAAGTTTAAGGTGATTCATGGGGTTCCAAGAGCCTCAAGGTTAACTGGTGAGACGGTGGCCGGAGGAGCTGTCTCAGTTGAATATTGTGCTGCAGCACGGGGTAGGTCGTGAGCATGATAAAGCTAAGCAATGTCTTGAATGCCGGTTGGAGCATTGCAATGAGTATCATGCTGGGACACGACTGGAGCAGTTACCTTGTGGCAGGTGTAATTACTGTTAAGAAAACAACGAAAGTTGGGTCCTTAAACCTTGTAGACGACGCAGTGCCGTTGGTCATAGGGGACACCGAAGCTTCCATCATAGAGCGTTTGAGGGACCTAGGACCAACAAGGGCATGGGTACGACTGTCTAGATGTAGATGACGCAGTGCAGTTGATAAAGGGGTTACCTGGATGTTACATCACAGAGCATCCGGGGAACCTGAGACCAACATTGGCATGGGTACGACTGTCTACGGGTATCACGAGGGAACCACAGATGACACTGAGGGTAAGAGTGGCAAGCCAGTCCTTGCAATAGTAGTCTCAGATGCGGGATGACCCTTCTGAGAAAAGTAGCCTACAAGATGCTGGTATGGATTTAGACTACTAGGAGGTAGTAAGCTTCTTTGTGGTAGATATGTTTAAACATACTGTTGTAAACATGAACATGGTGACCACAAGGAGGGTTGTGACTGAGGCTGTTTAGGGCCTCGGTAATCGGTAATACAGTCACGTCTGGACAGTCAGTTCAGTGCCTACTGTAGGACAACCAAGTTCACAGTCTGAGGTCCTATCCCCGGAAAGGACAAACAAAAGACTTGCCGTGCTTAAGGGTGCGACAGGTACCTCTGACTCTACAAAGGGTCTGGGGTCTAGTCTTCAGAATTTCATCTCGGTACCGGATCAAGGAGCTCTGAGGGATAAAATTCGACTGTGCAGTTGGTGGTTCTTAGTGGTGGAGCTGAGTGAAGTGTTGAAACAGGATGAGAAATTGCTGTTTGTTTTTGGATTGGTAATGAGAAAGGACAGATCCGGCATGGTCCGATCTGTTTCTTGCCAGTCCAGTAGCTGAGTCAAATCGGTAAAACAGGGAACAATTTCTTCTGTTAGATTGTGTTTTATGTTAGTGTGACTAAGGTCAAGATGGCATTCATCTTGGTAACTATGCTGAAAAGTCTGAAGGAGGAAGCTATTGAACTCAGTCATGGCTTAACTTCTTTGGGACATCGGATTAAGAAACAGATTAGTCCGGTGAAGCCTCGTCCTAGAGACCCTTGACGAGGAACGTATGGCCTCACACAGTTTTACTAGGATAGGGCAGGCACCGCAAGGCCCTGTCACAGAGGAGACTTGAGCTCTGCTTGGACTAGCAGTAAGGTTACCTAGGCCCCCCTCTGTTAGGCAAAGCTCAGGTAGAGGCAACTGTGTGAGGTAAGAGTCAGCCGCCTGTTTGACTAAAGGTTGTTTTATGGTAAGTGTTCGGCTGCTGACCATTCTTGGAGTAGGAACAGTTCTTATGATAGCCTTGACTATCTATAGAAGAACTGAGTCTGTTTAAGTTTAAGGGGCTGATCCCGGTGCACTATGGATGAGGAGATCCATGGTCGTCGGTAGCGGTGGTATTGTGGCTAAAGTGACACAATACTAGTACTGGTTAAACCCAGGAACATCTCATATTTATGAGCAAGAGACCATGGTATACTTCCATGGTCTAAGGGACCATGGTATACCTCCATGGTCTAAGACACCATGGTCTACTTCCATGGTGTAGGGACTACCTCCTTTCAATAGGACGGGGAGGAGTGTAGTGCTCGCGTACGGTCTGGTACGGCCTACGGGGCGATAGCCTGAACCCGGAACACAGCAAGAGTGATTTCCCTTGGCGCGGGCAGCACGAAAAGACGTTGTTGGTGTTGCTAGACAATATTATTTGGCTATTGTCCCAATTAGCATAAAGTACAGACTGATTCCACCTGGTAAGTTTCCCACAGTTACAATACAGCCTTCGATGTTCGTACATAGAACTTTCGTACCCAGTGTCAGGCAAGATAAAAAATTACAACAAGGAACAATTTCAACAAATGTCTGGATACCACAATATGATTGTAACACGTGAATTGAAGTCAGACACCTTACTGTACCACCATGCAACAGTATCATCTATCTCCCGTAACCACCGAACCCCTTTCGGTGACGTAGACGTTGTTCGTCAGATTATAGATAATTTTAGTGATAGAGCAGCCCTTTTTTATGGTTTGGCAGATTCCCTAGAGAGCGTATGTATTCGTCCAGAACTGGTTCTCTAACCAAAATAAACAGAATTTTATTTCTATGCATAATGCTGCCAAAATCCACTTTGTTTCTTGGTAAATGTCATGCATATTGTTCTCTTAATTAATTTTACCGTGCCCTTTCGGTAACGTAGACGTTGTTCGTCAGTATATAGATAATTTTAGTGATAGAGAAGCCCTTTTTTATGGTTTGGCAGATTCCCTAGAGAGCGTATGTATTCGTCCAGAACCGGTTCTCTAACAAAAATAAACAGAATTTTATTTCTATGCATAATGCTGCTAAAATCCACTTTGTTTCTTGGTAAATGTCATGCATATTGTTCTCTTAATTAATTTTACCATGCCCTTGCATTTATCTGCGTTTACTGTCTGCCATATTGTTGTTGTTGTAATCTTGACTGCCAGAAATGTCGAAACCAAACTGGTTCAGCAGTAGTACATTCAGGTATAATCCACAACCTGGCACCACAGAGTTGGAATGATAAAAACTAGTATACGAATAAACTAAGGCTGTGGATCGTCAGACAAGTGGCGATCCAATCCGATCGGCAAGTCGGGGCTGACGATTCACAGATCGAACCATGGATTACCAGCAGCAACGAACATAATGATACAAAAATGCAAGGCTGTTATTTTTGTACTTCTTTCTTTATGGAATCTAAACTTTGCAGTTCTCATAGTGCTCAGTTAATAGTTTTGACCTATAGATGTTTAATGTTTTGCTCAATTAAAGTAAGGTTTCGCGGGTGGACTTGTGCCATTCTTGCAGATTAACGATATGATGTCGATCATTAATATCACAATATTTAGTAACAGTTTCGCACTTTTTGATAAGAAAATTTTATTTGTTGGACAGAAATTTCGTATCTAACTTTTTATTTAATTTAATTACTTAAATGATAAATGTGACAGATTTCATATTAATTTTAGTTTGAATATAAGACCAATGCTAACTCTGCCTAAGACATTTGTTTACATCCGGTTTAGAATCTGACAATGCGTAATCGTCTTAGATGTGCAAGAAAATTCATTGAAGACATTTAACATGTTTAATGGCTTTGATTTAGTTTTATTGACAGAATTTTACATATTGCATGTATTAATGAAAAAGATCGCGATCCAACGATC
>NW_026459109.1:0-68946 GCF_021730395.1 Mercenaria mercenaria
AATTTGTTTGGAGTTGATGATATGTTGGTATGATGTTTGTTATATATATGTTAGGGTGGTATGTTGATGTAATGATGGAATGTTGGTGATACAAGGATTGAAAAGGAAATTATTGACAGTATTGATATTCAAGTTATGTTAACTTCCCCCCCCTCTTCTTTAGTTACAGAAATAAACACATTTTTTAATTTGAAATAAAGGGATTTAATTTGACATAAAATCAAGTTCATAGTAGTTCCACCCGATTACCCTCAGTCCCAACTAATGACAATAAGAAATTACAAAAAAAGTCCTATAAGAAACATACTGATATAAATCCATTTTGATACAACAAGGGGAGGTAATCAGACATAAAATAACTCAGGAATCTAACAGATTCGTCATGAAATCCAAGATTTAATGTTGTTAAAGGATATTCTGGAAGTTTGTATCAAATCAATCCATAAATGGAATCTCTATAATGGCTTGCAAAAGCCAAATCCAATATTTGACCTATAAGGGCCAAACTGGAACCCATGAGGAAATCTGGCCATTCAAGAAAAGAACCAAGATCTTGTGGGATACAATTATTTGTGGGCAAGTTTGGTTATTACAATAAAATCAATAATAAAGCTGCTATTTGGTAGACAAGGTCAAAATACATGTAGCTAATTTATGGCCCTTTCAGGGGCCATAACTCTGGAACCCATAATGGGAGACTGGGCCAGGTCAAGGAAAGGAACCAAGATCTTATGGATGACACAAGTTGTGTGCAATTTTGGTTAAAATAAAACCATGAAGCTGCTATGTGTCGCATACAATGTTAAAATAGCTATTCCGGTCCATTTCAGGGGGCCAAAACGCTGGACCCAAATAACAGAATCTGGCCCAGTTCAAGAAGATCTTATGGTGAATACAAAGTTCTGTCAAGTATGGTAAAAATCAAATCATAAATAAAGCTGCTATTGTGAAGAACAAGGTCAAAATACTAATTTTTGGCCCTTTCAGTGCCAGAAACTCTGGAATACATAATGGATCTGGCCAGTACAAAAAAGAAACCGAGATCTATGTTGAAACAAGTTGTGTGCAAGTTTAGTTAGAAATACAATCATAAATGAAACCTCTATCGTGCCGGACAAGAAATTGTTTGACGGATGCATGGCTGATGACGTACGAAGGGTGATCCAAACAAAAGTTCACCTTGTCACTCTATGGTGAACAGGTAGCTAAAACAAATTTAAAATGGACTTCATGTTTATCAATCACATTAAACGTGAACTTGGACACTTGTGGGAACCCAACAACCCAGAATTCCAGTATCATCAATTGATGACTTCCATGTCTGTGTACACTGCCTAGAGAGTTCCCTAACCTTGGAAAGGAACAATGAATACAAAACAACAGTGATCCTCGGTCATACATCCTTTAAGGTACACGCCTAGAGAGTTCCCTAACCTTGAAAGGAACAATAATACAAACAGTGATCCTCGGTCATACATCATTTAAGTGTACACTGCCTAGTGAGGTTTTTCCCTAACCTGAAAAGGCAACAATGAAATACAAACCTTGATCCTCGTCATTACATCCTTTAAGTGTCACTGCCTAGAAGTTTTTCCCAAACCTGAAAGGAACAATGAATACAAACAGTGATCCTCGTTCATACATCCTTTAAGTGTACACTGCCTAGAGATTCCCTACCCTGAAAAGGAATCAATGAATACAAACAACAAGTGATCCTTCGGTCATACATCCTTTAAGTGTGACACTGCCTAGAGAGTTTCCCCTAACCTGAAAGGAACAATGAATACAAACAACAGTGATCCTCGTCCATACAATCCTTTAAGTGTAACACTGGCCTAGTGAGTTCCCTAACCCTAACCTGGAAAGAACAATGAATACAAACAACAGTGATCCGCGGTCATACCATCCTTTAAGTGTAGCACGGCCTAAGAGTTCCCATAACCTGACAAGAACAAGGAATACAAACAACAGTGATCCTCGTCATACATCCTTTAATTTTACACTTGCCTAGTGAGTTCCCATAAACCTGGAAAGGAACAATGAATAACAACAACAATGAACCTCGTACAACCATCCTTTAAGTTGGTACACTGGCCTAGCGTGTTCCCCTAACCTGGAAAGGAACATGGAATACAAACACCAGTGATCCCTCAGTCATACATCATTTTACGTGCTTAGAAATCAAATTGATATAACATGTAATACAATTACTAACCCAATCCTGCTAAATTTCTATAATAAACTTGTCCAATTTCAAATTTTAAACAGTACCCATTGCCAAATGGTGGTGCTTACCAAAAAGTTACCAATTCAAAAACAGTACAGATCATGATCAGACTGCACGAAGTCAAAATCAATCGTGTCCACATGATAAAGGTGAAAGAGGATAACCACACTGTTATTGCTTGTCAGACAACACTATAAAGATAGTAATTTAAGCAAATGTCTAAAACTCCAAATTATACATGCTTTTAAACCACAATATTATGAATTTTTGCCACGAGGCAAATACCATAATAATTGTACAAGCGCTGAAAAGACAGCTAACTTTTCCCCGCCACTGTTATGGATAGTGAAAGGTAAACCACATTCTTTAGCTGTGACCTTGACCTTCAGCTGGCATTGCAGACATATAAGGTTCAGCACCTCGTCTTTGATGGGGGTGATCATTTGACCCAGGTTACATAGAATCCTTGCAAGGGAGTAGGAGATAGGAGTGGGACCACAAATGGAAGCTCAAACATTAGACCCCCTAGTTGTGTCCTTGACCTGTGAGGCAACATAGCTGGACTCATGACTCCTGCACATAGACTGGATCAGGTGAACATTTGACCAAAGTTTCATGAAAATCCCTAACACGGGGTTTAGGAGAAAACAAATCTACACAATACAAGGCAGGCTCAAACCTTACCAACCCTAATTTGTGAACTTAGACAACATGGGCTGACTCATTAGGTCCCTTTATAACGAACACTGCTTATAACGAAAAGGAAAAACCTAATTACTGGACAGATCATACCAAAAATAAACAAACAAAAATGTGAAAATTATTAATTTTTCGTTTGCACTATTTTTTTATAAACTTCAAAAGAATAAAATCCAATAAAAATTAATTAATCAATTAATTAGTAATTTAAACAATCAATCGATTTAATGCCAAAAACTTGATGTCCTACAAATTCAAGCCCCTATGGAAGTGCCGTAATTAAAGTACTTAATTCTTGGGCACAAATTTTTGTGATTTAACATTTTAAAATGATTTTTTGGCTGTATGAGGGATCACTTTGAAAACATTCTGTACAAAAATAAATAGCATTTAGAATATTCAACTTTAGTGCGAAAAAAATAGACTTTGGAGGCTTGCTTACCCACGGAAGTGTTTAGATATTGAGAAGTAAAGGGAAATATTTTATAAATCTCACCATTTAATTAAATTCCTATTAATGGTATATAACATACAGTTTTCATTCTTGTGTGTTTTTAACTGAGAATCAACATCCATGTCTATTCTTTTTAAATCAATGCAGACAAATTGTACGTTTATAGATAGAGTAAATGATATCCTATACCAAACTATACCATACAAACATGTTAATGATTTAACTATCATTTAAGTACATAAAATACAGGTCAATCTAGTAAGGCACTTACATTAGTTCAGCAATCATGTAACAATGCTACAACTAATTTTAAAGTTTCAAGATTAATGGTAAACTGTATCAAAAATATTATACATCCTATAATAGTTTTATTTGACTGGAAGGGAACTGAACAAAGAGGTTCTTCTACAAAATAAGCTACAAAATCCTTTTATTAAGACTTCCTTGAAATATACACTTGACCTCTTACCTAGACATAAGCAGATTTAACTGGGGGGGGGGGGGGGGGGGGGGGGGGGGGGGGGGGGGGGTGGATGGGGGGGGGGGGGGGGGGGGGGGGGGGGGGGGGGGGGGGGGGGGGGGGGGGGGGGGGGGGGGGGGGGGGGAACAAGTAAATAGTCCATTCTTCCTTACTTAGTTTTTTGAAAACCATGTGACCCAGATTCTACTTTGACCCTAGAGATCATCAAGACAAACATTGTGTCCAAGTTTAATTGGACAGTTATATTCACAGACAGGGCCTATTGATATTCAACAAGCGTTTCCTCATGAGTTTTCAAATTTAAAATTGTGATCTCCTAGAGAGTTCTCAATATTTTCCTTTTTTTCTTTCCTTTGATCTTGTCTAAGACCTAGTTTATGGCCCATATAACTCAGATCCAATATCCTTGACCTAGATATCATCAAGACAAACATTCTTACAAATTTCAAAAAGAAATTGCCACAACTGTACACAACATTTCCCTTTTATTTGACTGAGTGACCTACATTCTGACTAAAACTCATACTGCTTACATTCTGACCAATCTCCTGAGTTTTTCACACTTCAATAGCAGTCTCTAGAGTGTTCAACAAGATTTTCCTTTGATCTGGCCTGGTGACCTAGTTTTTGATCTAACAAATTCCAGTTTCAAAGACTTGACCTAGTATCATCAAGACAAACATTCAAACCAAGCTTCATAAAGAATAGAGTTACAACTGTAATCTCTAAATTGTTCACAAGTTTGTTTCCTTCATTTGAACAGTTGACCTAGTTTTTAACCTACAAATGACCAAGATTCAAACTTGAACTAGAAATCATCAAGACAAACGTCTGCTACAAATTATCAACAAGCGTTTTCCTTGATCTGCCTGCTGCCCCTGGTTTAAGTCCCCTCATGTACCCTGTTTCAAACTTGACCTAGAAATAACAAGAAAAAAATTTGTGACCAAGTTTCATAAAGATTGGGTCTCAAAATATGCCTCTGAAGTGTTAACAAAGCAAATGTTGAACGGACGACTCACAACTGACACTGACCGGTCATAATACTCACCTTGAATACTTTCGTGCTCTATGAGCCTAACAAGCAATCACTGCAATCTGCGTATCTTAGAGACATGAAAAAGTCAATTTCGTAAGTATTCATATATAAAAAAGGTATTATAACCATACAAAATAAAATATTTGTCTTTGTTTTATTTTGCCAAAACAAAATTGTCTCCAGTACAGTTATCCCCCTCCCCCCCCAAAAAGAAGATTTAATTAACCTTATTACTGAAAACAGTCATTAAAATTTAATGTAGATCTTTTTAAACAAGTCAATATCACAATTTTAAACTTTAAAATCTTTAAAAAAAAAGTTCTAAAAGATTTATATTAGCCAATGGGCAAAAAAAAAAAATCAAAAAAAAAAAAAATCTCCAGACTAGAATCTTGGGGCAGAATGTCAACACTCCTGAACGTAAAGATCTTCTTGCCAATTGTCTGAATGTGTTCGTCCTATAGTTTAGAATGGCTGTTGGGTTTCTGGCTGATACTGCAATCTGTAACCAGAGTATAAACATGTACCTGAAAATACAAAGGTATGAATATTGAAAATACACAGAGTCATAAAATTACTGTCACAAGACAATTTTGTGTTTTTTTGCTGTTTAAATGCAGACATATGACAATCTAATATTCTAATTTTCTTCTTTTAAGAATAACAAAGACTTCCAGTTATTATCTATTAATATAGTAATAGCTTTCTTGCAAAATGACAATAAAATTTTTTTCTGTGTATATGGCAGACAAGAATGCAAAATCAAACGATAATACATTTGTATAATACCACTAAATATACAAAAAAAATTTTTTCAAATGAAAAGTTTACATTATTTTTATTTGTACCCTTTTTTTCATGGTGTTAGGGTTAAGGAGTTAACCAACGGTGAAAGGCAGAGCACAAACAAATGTGTATCATATGTGTAGATTGAACAAGAGAGGTCGTTAGTAAACATGAGGTGGGGAGCGGTAGTAAAATGTTAAGGTGTCGTGTTTGATCACCCCGGGGGTCATGGGTATTGACAAGCCTCTATTCAAGCATAAAACCTGCTGTTATTGTCAACACTTTTTCGGGGGTGTTTAAACAGGAGAGAAAACCTGTGGTAACAGAGAATTCTCGCGCTCACGTGGGCTGTTATAACACCTTTTTATATAACCATGTTCCGTGGCAAAGCATAAAAGCATAAACGGCCCCAAAACGGATAATTCAAAAAGAATGACTCAACTGTGACAAAACAACGTAGACATTTAAACCCGCGCGATTTCAATGGAAATTCAATGACGTTGAGGACTATATAATAAATTCCAACATGTATTATACGCGTTTTCTGCTAGAAAAGCGTTAGAGTGCCATGTTCTTTTCATGTTATAACATCCTTCAGAATCCCTCAGAAACGATGGTACCTTCGCCCAAACCTGGGCTTGGGTACCAACCAAATCCCTCAGGATTCTGCAGATGCTATAACACGAAAAAAACATGCGTTATCCCTACATTATGACATCAAAATGTGGACACAGATGTGGTTCAAAATACGCTTAAAGATCCATCCCAAATTAAGCTAAAAGGAATATGTTAATTAAAAATGAACACCCATGCACTGCAGTGCCCCCTCCCCCCCCCTTGTGGGCTGTGACCTCCTTGACTTTTGGATGTAAAAATCTGATATTATTTTGTCCACCATGTACATAGCACACAATTACTCAACATGATTTCCATCTGTGGTAAGTATTCATGGAATACCATGAACTGTTTTAAAAGTGAAAACTCAAAACACTAAGTGCTTAGCATGATGAATTTACTTACATATACGGTACATGTAATTGAATGTTAACTAACATAGAATTATAATATATAAAATCAATGTCCATTTATATTGTAGGTATAAACAGTCATCTGTGCCTTCGTATTCCTTTTGTAATAAGAAATACCTAAACAAGGTTCCAGCAAAATGTAAATCACTCTCCTATCTGTAAAAAGCACTACAACAGGCCTTTGTCAAATGATCACCAAAAAATGTACCGCAAGTCCTCTGGTTTTCAACTTGCCTGAAATGTTGTAATATTATTAATATACGTATTTATATATGTGAAAACTTATAATGAAATTCAGAGAAAATTTAAAAAACTTGACATTTCGGTTATGGAGATGTTATGGACTTGACCTATACACTCAAATAAATCAAACCTTCAATATATATTTAATAATATGTGGCCAGTGTACACAGTAAAGCTGGTTGCAAGAAGTCACTGAGCTTCCTGACAGTTTATCACAGGTAGAGCTTGTAGCAAGAAAGACACTCGGCATCGTGACAGTGTAATCACAGGTAAGCTGGCATTGAAAATGTCACTCGGCTTCATGACAGTGTTCACTAGGTAGAGCTGGTAGCAAGAAAGTCACTGGGCTTAATGACATAGTACACAGGTAAAGCTGGAATCAAGAAAGTAACTGGGCTTAATGACATTGTACACTGGTAAAGCTGGCATCACGAAAGTTACTGGGCTTAATGACATTGTACACTGGTAAAGCTGGCATCACGAAAGTTACTGGGCTTAATGACATTGTACACTGGTAAAGCTGGCATCACGAAAGTTACTGGGCTTAATGACATTGTACACTGGTAAAGCTGGCATCACGAAAGTTACTGGGCTTAATGACATAGTACACTGGTAAAGCAGCATCACGAAAGTTACCTGGGCTTATGACATTGTAACTGTAAAGCTTGATCACGAAAGTTACTGGCTTAATGGACATAGTAACACTGGTAAAGCTGGCATCTACGAAAGTTACTGGCTTAAGACATTGTAACACTGGAAACGCAGGCATTGAAAAGTCACTCGCTTCATGACAGTATACACAGGAAAAGCTGGCATCAAAGAAAGTTACTGGGCTTACTTCACTGACATTGTAGCCAGGAAAGCTGTAATCAAGAAGTCACTGGGCATCATGACAAGTGTACACAGTAAAGCTGGGAATCAAGAAAGGTCACAGACTTCATGACATTGTACAGCTGTAGAGTTGGTAGCAAGAAGTTCACTGAGCTTCATGACAGTGTGTGTGTGTTCGGGTTTAACGTCTTTTTCTAGCAACAAGTTTTTCATACATAAAAACGACGGGTCGGAGCGCGTGAGTTAGGGCAGTATGGGAGGGGCAGCAGATGAAGTGGCGTCGGGGAACGAGTGTTCTCGATTGGCAATTTAAGGCAGATAACATACACATGGGTGAGTGAGTGGACAAGGGAGTGTATGGGTAAGCACTGTCACCTGGATACGTACAGTCATCAGATGCTATCAGGTACGGGTGGGATATTCATAGCCACGCGGTCTACGCGTGACTAGTTCCAGTAGACGAGCAGCACTATAAAGTTGGCAGTGTATTACTCACTGCTACAATTGACACCAGACTGCTTAGCCTGTGTATTAAAATTGGGGAAAAATGACGACCTTAAACCACGATCACATTACACATCCAACTGAGAACTCAGGCTACAGCTCTACACGCGAATCTCTACTATCTATCGCTACCCTAAACTGAGAAGAGCTGAGAGCAAGACGGCGCACACGAGTCGATGTAAGCAACAGCTAGATACCGTAGTGATTATATTTATTATTACTCGGATGGTTGAGGTAAGGGAGAGCAACCAGCTGTGTACGCGGACATTGATTGTAGGAGCGAGGTAGTGGTAGGAGGGTGGGGTAGCGATCGACACTGTCATGTTCCTACTTGCGCGCCATCCGCGCAACTTGAAGAACCGAGAGACTCGACTCTGGCATAACCACTGCATGTACACAGGAGAGCTATTTACAACTGACCGCACGTCGTTGAGTCTAAAAAGCGTATCTACCCATGTACAGTAACATTAAAGCTCAGTGAGGTGGTCATCAAAAAAGGCACTGACTTCATGACGGTATACACAGGTAGAGCTGTAATCAAGAAAGTCACTGAGCTTCATGACAGCTGAAATCAAATAAGTCTCTGGCTAACATGACATTGTAGACAGATAAAGCTGGCGATCAAGGAAGTCACTAAAGCCCCCTTCAATGAACGAGGGTATACACAGGGTAGAGCTGGGCAGCAAGAAAGTCTCTGTGGGGCTTAGCAAGGGACAAAGGTGTAGACACGATTGTAGTGATGCTATGGGGGAGCTCAATTGATGAGTGGACTGCGACGCAGGAGTCTGAGGAGGTTGTACAGTGGACACAGAGAGGGGTGCGGATGAGGTGCAGAGATGATGCAAGATCTTAGAGTTGGCATAGCCAGGCACTCTAAGAACAAATAGGAGTACTAGTCAGATGCTTATTTCAACGTAGTGGTCAAGTGACAGTAGTGCGAGGGTAGATTACGTAGAACATATTAAATCTGGCAGGTAGTGCTACAAGGACTGTCAGTGGTTTATACAGGTAAAAGCTGGAAGAAAGAAAGTCACTCGCTTCATGACAGGGTAACACAGGTAGACTATCAGCACGAAAGTCACGGGCCTTCATGACAATTTACTCAGGTAAAGCTAGTACTAGAAAAGTCACTCGGCTTCATGACAATTACTCAACGTAAAAGCTAGTTGCAAGAAAGTCACTCGGCTTCAATGACAATGTACACGGTAGAGCTTATCATCAAAAAGTCACTCGGCTTCAAGCAATGTACTCACGTAAAGCTAGTAGCAAGAAAGTCACCGCTTCATGAAACAATGTACACAGGTAGAGTAATCACAAGAAAGTCAACTGGCTTCATGACAATGAACACAGGTAGAGCTATAGCTAGAAAGTAACTCGCTTCATGACTAGTACACAGGTAGAGCTATCAGCAAGACAGTCACTCGCTTCACGACAATGTACACCAGGTAGAGCTAGCAGCAAAAAGACACAGCGGCTTCATGAAGATTTCAAATAAGATTTTGGACAAAAATGTTTAAAAACATGAGAAAAAATCTCTGAAGGATATGTTAACAAGTTGTTTGCGGATAATGATTTGGAAATTTCATACTTAAATTACCTTGTTTTTCCAGAAGGGTGAGGCGGTATATGAACCTGGCAAGTTTTTCTCCTTCATGTTGTATTACTGTAAAACACAACTTAGTGTTTTCATGGGTGATAGACTAACACATTGTTTTAGTTTATCAAAGTATTTTTGTGATCAAAGTTGGGACAGTCAGGCTCTGCTACCAACAGAAATTAATTATAATATACACTAAATGTAAATAAAACCACTTTCATCAGATAAACAAAGGGCCATGAAGGCCCGTGGTATCGCTCACCTGACCAACTGACCTAAAGATCATCAAGAACAACATACTGACCAAGTTTTCATTAAGATATGGTCATAAATGTAGCATCAAGTGTTAACTAGCTTTCCTTTCATTGGACCCGAGAACTAGTTTTTGACCTCACATGACCCAGATTCAAACTTGTCCTAAAGATCATAAAGATTAACATTCTGATTAAGTGTCAATGAAGATACAGTCATAAATATGGCTTCTCTAGAGTTTTAACAAGCTTTTCCTTTTGATCTGAAACTATTACCTAGTTTTTGATCCACACCAGACCCAATTTAACTTGACCTACAGACATCAAGATAACATTCTGACTAAAGCTTCATTAAGAATATGGTCCATAATGTGGCCACTCAGTGTTAACAACTTTTCCTTTGATTTGACCTGATGAACCTAGTTTTTGACCTCAGATGACCCAAAATCAAAATCATCCAAGGACTTTATTGAGGGAAACATTCTGACCCAGTTAAAATAAGATCGGCAAAATTGGGACCTCAAGAGTGTTTAACAACTTTTCCCTTTTGATTTAACCGTGGACCTAGTTTTAACCCTACATGTTCCGATTCAAACTAGACTTTCAGCTCATCAATAATAACGTTCTACCAATTTCCATGAAACATATATTGCCTCTACAGTGTTAACAAACTTTTCCTTTGAAGATCTGACCATGGTGATCTATTTGTGACCCCAGATGACCCCATATCGCACCCCCAGATTTATTAAGGTAACATTCTGACCAAGTTTCATTAATATTGGGTTCAACATTTGTGATCTCTAGAGTGTTAACAAGTTTTTTTTCCTTTGATCTGACCTGGTGGACCTAGTATTTTGACCCCAATGACCCAAAATCAAACTTTTGTAAGATTTTGTTAATGTTGACATTCGACCAAGTTTCATAAAGATTTGGGCGAAAATTGGTGACCACTAGAATGTTTAACAAACTTTTTCCTTGATTTGACCTGGTTGACCTAAGTTTTTGAACCCCCAGATAACCCAATGTCCAAACTTGTCCAAAATTTTATTGAGGGTAACATTCTTATCATTAAGATAAGGTCAAATTTGTGACCTCTAGAGCGTTTAACAGTCAAACTGATGACGACGGACGAACGGACGGACTGACGAAGACATACACCGGTCACAGTGCGCATCACAAAGGCTCACCTTGAGCACGAAGATCTAAAAACAATGATTTATATAATAGTCCTCAGTAACGGTCCTTATCATTGTTATACGATACCGATAGACATGATAAGTTATGATTAATACAGAAAAAACAAGAGCTTCGGATGACAGCTCGCTCGACTATCGATGAAATTGATTGAAGAATGGGGTCAAAAATTTTTACAGATATTAGACAAAAGAAAAAAATACATTAAGACAAACAATGTTCCCATATATGTGGTATTTCAATAAGTCTTGCACAAAATGCATGATGAGAACCAAATTCAAAGTCCCAAAAAGGGCCATTATTCAGCCAAAAATATTTTGTCAGAGTTAGTACTCTTGCCTACAAATAAAATTCATATGATTAACAAGTGTCAAATTAAAAAGCCATATTCCAAATGTTTTGACAAAATGGTGGAACATGTATGAATCAAAAACATTTTTCCAAGTGCCAAAAATGGCAATAAATCAGCCCAAAAATAAAGACAGAGTTTGTACTCTTTCCTACAGATAGAGACTAATTATACTGAACAAGTGATAAAAGATTTCAAGCCAATGTTCAAACACTTTTACACAAAATATGAACGGTACGAAAAACTAAAACCAAGATTTCTAAGTCAAAAGAGGCCATAATTCAGGCAAAAATCCATGATTCAGTATGTACTCTGCCAATAACTGACATGGTGATGGTAAACAGGCTGTTTAAAGTTTCAAAGCTTATCTTCAAAGACTTTGACAAAATATGAACTGATACGAAAACTTAACCCAGATTTTAAAGTCAAAAAGGGCCATAATTCAGCCAAAACCTTTAATGGAGTTTTATGTGCTCTTCCTATAACTGAAATGGTGATGGTAACCAAGTGTTAAATTTCAAAGCTTTATCTCATAAAGACTTTGTCAAAATATGAACTGGTACGAAAAACTGAACCATGATTTCTAAGTCAAAAGGGGCCATAATTCAGCCAAAAACCCTGATGGAGTTATGTTACTCTTGCCCTATAACTGGCCATGGTGATGGGTAAACAATTGTTTTGAAAGTTTCAAAGCTTTTATCTCAAAAGACTTTGTCAAATGTGGAACTGTACGAAAAAACATAACCAAGGTGTGACGATCGCCGACACCGACGCCGTGGTGAGTAGGATAGCTCTACTTATTCTTCGAATAGTCGAGCTAAAAATTTGTAAAGTTAGTGGTGGTCCAGAACTTCATTGAAAGTACACAATTGTATATAAAGAGCCAGAAATTGTCACAATATACGCCATTCATCAGCAAATTACTTTATACTCGCTACTTCCTGTATTTGCAAATGGAATTTTTAATTGTGTTGTTTACTAAATCATTGTAATTTTTCTGTGTTATCTAAGTCAACAAAAAACCTCCTAACCCAGATAAAATACTTAAAATAGACCTAAAAATTTGAAATAACACCTATGTTGTACCACAGAAAAGTGGTCTTGGTTTTTCCCTACGGTCATTATAAAAATTACAACATAAATTATTTATAGTAATTCTAACAACTATTCTTTTAAAAAAAATTAAGTCCACAAGAAAAATCCTTACCAGGTAAAACTAGGTTAAAACACACCTCAAAAATTTGGATGACATGCATGATGAACTACAGAAGAGTCTCCATTTTTATTCCTACCACTAGTAACAAACAAGTAACAACATAAGCTATTTCTAGTAACAACAAAGGGAAGTAATTTTTAAATAAGGTACCATCGCGTGGCACTCCAACTCATTGTGCCAAGCTACATCAAAATCCCTCCGTGCATGAAGCGATTATGCTCCAGACAAAGTCATTCTTGACTTTGAATATTTGACCTCTAAGTAGAACCTTGACCTTAGACCTAGGGACCCGGAATCTTGCGTATGAAACACTCCGTCTCATACTGGTGAATAGTTTGTCAAGTTTCTCGAAATCCCTCAATCCATGCAGAAGAAATGCTCCGACAAAGTCTGTGATGCCGCCCCGCCCTGCCCTTCCTCCTGAACATTCCCATAATACATCCTATTTTTTTAAAAGGGGAATAAAAATATCGATTAACAAAACGATCTCCCTGCATGCTTACCTGCAATGTTTTAGTTTAATTTTGACTGTTCCAAGTCATTTTAACCTCTGACTGCAAAGGGGCAACCTTTTGAAACCTGCTCCCATTTTTATTGCAGAAAATCAAATGAAGAAATATTAACGACTTCATGTGATATTCTTCATGCAGTAGGTTGTTACTTTGGTATTGACTATTGTTCATATTTCTTGCATTGCTAAACAAAAAGCAGTTATAGGAAACAGAACGCCCGACTATTTGATCCGAAAGTGAAAACTGGCACATCTTAGGAAAACTGGAGCTGGCACTTGAGTGTTAATGACTTAATGAGTGGATAAAGATATTGCACAATAGCTTTAGTCTGTGTCCCAAAATAAAAAGTAATAAGAGAGATAAAGATTATAGTGTATAAAATCACAAAATAACTATAATTCTAAGCACACAAAATAACTATAATTCTAAGCAAACAGTGGGCATAATTTATAAAATTTTGGAGCAAGAATTAAGCCATCTTTGTCAAATGAAGTGATGATAATGTGGAACACTTCTATCAGTCTGATCAAAGTATCCAGTTAACAACTGAGATAAAGTAAAAGCATCAAAATTTATCTTAATTTTGCAAGTACAAGGGGGCATAGTTCATGAAGAAAATGGTGCCAGAGTAATGGACCCTTGTGTAATATATGTGGTGATGTTGAGCAACTATTTAAATTTGAATCCGAATCCACTACCGTAATAACAGAGCCACGTGAAAAATCAACCAAAATTTTAACATGAAGTAAAAAAGGAGGGAAATTAATGAAATACTGGAATGAAAAGTTATAGCCCATATGCTGAATGTTTGGGTGGGAATAGCTATTTACAATAAAAGCAAATCAATCAAGTAATTATACAGAGATAACGGCGGAAAAAGGGAAAAGTGTAAAAAAAACAACCTTACCCAAAACTGGGACAATATTGGAAGAATGCCAACGTCGGGCAAGTAGGATTAGCTCTCCATAATACTGACCTAAAAAGGTCAAATGCAAATTACTGAAATAGATGTTACTGCAAAAGTAAAACCAACTGAACAATATGAATACTATACAAATATCGTCAAGGACCTGTAGTACATTTATCCGAAATCATTTTGGCCAATATGGTCCGGAGTCTTTAGAAATCCAAGATGGCCGCCTGTGTTTTGAGACAATGGTTTAATATATATCTTTCATGGATAACTCTCACAGATTTAAAGACAGAAGTACCATCTTCGATTCTGCACACTGTCACTCTATGCCCTTTATTTGATAATATATATATATTTTTTTTTTTTGGGTGCTTGAATTTAAACGGTCGCACCGACAACATGATAGGTCATATGTGCGACCTTTCCAGCTTTAAGTGGTGAAGGAAGACCCCAGGTCCCCTCCATGCATTATTTCCATCACGAACGGGCACCCGGGTACAACCACCGACCCTTCCTAAACCCAGACTGGAATGGCTTTCCTCACATGAATAATTCAAAGCCCCGAGTGAGGCCGAACCCACATCGATAAGGGGCAAGTGATCTGAAGTCAGCGACGAACCACGCTCCGGCCACGGAGCCCTTTAATTGATATATAAAACAAGTTATATTTCCAAGGTCCAAGTCAAACTTGATTCTTGGGAAAATATGCGATTAGTGATCTGGTATTTTCTTTTTTATGGCGAAAGCTACCATGCTAAATTGGAGAAAATTACACTAAAATTTAGACTAAGGTTAGCTGTTACAAAAAAATATATTAGTAAATGAACAAAGTATTAGTATCTATGGAGATATCCTTAGATAGCCAGACTACATGTACGTCGCGAAAAATAACCACATATGATACAGTCTGGTTTTAGTAAAGAAGCACTTGAGCAACACCGTCTAGTAATTATTAATGAAATTTCAATATTTTCCATTTTGTAAGACCGAAAATTGATTGTTCTCATAACTCCAATCGAAAAGTGAGTGGTTTGTTAAAAAAAACGCCTTGAATGGTGGTTCGTTAAATTTGGGCCCTACTCAGATGAAGACAAGGTAAATAAGGATGGAACGAAGAAAAATGTATAATCACAGACCTAATTAGGTAATTCATGATCAGTACCCCATAAAGTGTGTTTGAACATGTACTATAATGAATAACAAAAATTTTATGTGTTGGTCATATATACTCCTTCACAGTTTCATGATAATTCTATGTATTCGGCTACAGTTCATTAAGGATAATGCGGCAGTCACGTAATGCAATATTTACTTATTTACTTGTTAGCTTGACTATTCGAAGAATAGTCTAGCTATTCTTCTCACCCTTCTCACCTTGGTTAAGTTTTTGCATGCAAGTACATACTGCTATCATTTAAAGGCATATAGCTTTGAAACTTATTTTTTCTTTTTCTAGGTCAATCACCAACCTCACTGGGTCAAGTTCCATAACTCTGACATGTATTAAATGGTTAAAGTTTTACATGCAAGTTACTATCTCCAAAACTAATGCAGATATTGAATTGAAACTTCACATGTGTCTTCGGGGTTACAAAACTAGTTGATAGCACCAAGTCCCATAACTCTTGACCTTCAATTTGGCCAAATTATGCCCCCTTTTTGACTTAGAAAATTCGGGTTCAAGTTTTGCGTGCAAGTACAAACAACTATTACTAAAAGGCATATAGATTTGAAACTTATTTTTTCTTTTTCTAGATCAATTACCAACCTCACTGGGTCAAGTTCCATAACTCTGACATGTATTTTGGGCAAATCATGCCCCCTTTTTGACTTAGAAAGTCTTGGTTAAAGTTTTACATGCAAGTTACTATCTCCAAAACTAATGCAGATATTGAATTGAAACTTCAAAAGTGCCTTCGGGGTTATAAAACTAGTTGATAGCATCAAGTCCCATAACTCCGACCTGCATTTTATCCAAATTATGCTCCCTTTTGGACTTAGAAAATCCTGGTTAAAGTTTTGCGTGCAAGTACATACAGCTATTACATTTGGCATATAGATTTGAAACTTAATTTTTCTTTTTCTAGATCAATTACCAACCTCACTTGGTCAAGTTGCATAACTCTTGACATGTATTTTGGGCATATTATGCCCTTTTTGGACATAGAAAATCCTGGTTAAAGTTTTACATGCAAGTTACTACGTGTATCTCCAAAACTAATGCAGATATTGAACTGAAACTTCACATGTGTCCTTGGGGTTTATAAAACTAGTTGATAGCATCAAGTCCTATAACTCTGACCTTCATTTTGGCCAAATTATGCGCCCTTTGGACTTAGCAAATCCTGGTTAAAGTTTTGCATGCAAGTACATACAGCTATTACTTAAAAGCATATAGATCTGAAATTTATTTTTTATTTTCTAGATCAATTACCAACCTCACTGGGTCAAGTCCCACAACTCTGACATGTATTTTTGACAAACTATGCCTCCTTTTGGATTTAAAAAAATTCTGGTTAAAGTTTTACATGCAAGTTTCTATCCCTAAAGCTAATGCAGAAATTGAATTGAAACTTCACATGTGCCTTCGAGGTTATAAAACTAGCTGATAGCATCCCATAACTCTGATATGCATTTTGGTCAAATTATGTCCCCCTTTGAACTTGAAACTCTTTTGATATTTAACATTTTGGGTAATATTATCCTGCTTCTGGGACAATATTTCGAATAGTGGAGCTTGGCTGTCTTACAGACAGCTCTTGTTTTATATTTAAATTTAGGTAATATAGCATTCTGTATATCCATTGTATTACATATTTATGTCAAACAAAGTATATCCACTGTATTACATTACATATTTACGTCAAACAAAGTATATCCACTGTATATATCCACTGTATTACATATTTACGTCAAACAAAGTATATCCACTGTATTACATATTTACGTCAAACAAAGTATATCCACTGTATTACATATTTACGTCAAACAAAGTATATCCACTGTATTACATTACATATTTACGTCAAACAAAGTCTATCCACTGTATTACATATTTATGTCAAACAAAGTATATCCACTATATTACATATTTACGTCAAACAAAGTCTATCCACTGTATTACATTACATATTTACGTCAAGCAAAGTCTATCCGCTGTATTACATATTTACGTCAAACAAAGTATATCCACTGTATTACATATTTATGTCAAACAAAGTCTATCCACTGTATTACATATTTACGTCAAACAAAGTCTATCCGCTGTATTACATATTTACGTCAAACAAAGTATATCCGCTGTATTACATATTTACGTCAAACAAAGTCTATCCGCTGTATTACATATTTACGTCAAACAAAGTCTATCCGCTGTATTACATATTTACGTCAAACAAAGTATATCCACTGTATTACATATTTACGTCAAACAAAGTATATCCACTGTATTACATTACATATTTATGTCAAACAAAGTCTACCCACTGTATTACATATTTACGTCAAACAAAGTCTATCCACTGTATTACATATTTACGTCAAACAAAGTCTATCCACTGTATTACATATTTACGTCAAACAAAGTATATCCACTGTCTTACATTACATATTTATGTCAAACAAAGTATATCCGCTGTATTACATATTTACGTCAAACAAAGTCTATCCAGTGTATTACATATTTATGTCAAACAAAGTATATCCACTGTATTACATATTTACGTCAAACAAAGTCTATCCACTGTATTACATATTTACGTCAAACAAAGTATATCCACTGTCTTACATTACATATTTATGTCAAACAAAGTATATCCGCTGTATTACATATTTACGTCAAACAAAGTCTATCCAGTGTATTACATATTTATGTCAAACAAAGTATATCCACTGTATTACATATTTACGTCAAACAAAGTCTATCCGCTGTATTACATATTTACGTCAAACAAAGTCTATCCGCTGTATTACATATTTACGTCAAACAAAGTATATCCACTGTATTACATATTTACGTCAAACAAAGTATATCCACTGTATTACATTACATATTTATGTCAAACAAAGTCTATCCACTGTATTACATATTTACGTCAAACAAAGTCTATCCGCTGTATTACATATTTACGTCAAACAAAGTATATCCGCTGTATTACATATTTACGTCAAACAAAATATATCCGCTGTATTACATATTTACGTCAAACAAAGTATATCCATTGTATTACATATTTACGTCAAACAAAGTATATCCACTGTATTACATATTTACGTCAAACAAAGTATATCCACTGTATTACATTACATATTTACGTCAAACAAAGTCTATCCACTGTATTACATATTTACGTCAAACAAAGTCTATCCGCTGTATTACATATTTACGTCAAACAAAGTATATCCACTGTATTACATATTTACGTCAAACAAAGTCTATCCGCTGTATTACATATTTACGTCAAACAAAGTATATCCACTGTATTACATTACATATTTATGTCAAACAAAGTCTATCCACTGTATTACATATTTACGTCAAACAAAGTCTATCCGCTGTATTACATATTTACGTCAAACAAAGTATATCCGCTGTATTACATATTTACGTCAAACAAAATATATCCGCTGTATTACATATTTACGTCAAACAAAGTATATCCATTGTATTACATATTTACGTCAAACAAAGTATATCCACTGTATTACATATTTACGTCAAACAAAGTATATCCGCTGTATTACATATTTACGTCAAACAAAGTATATCCACTGTATTACATATTTACGTCAAACAAAGTATATCCACTGTATTACATATTTACGTCAAACAAAGTATATCCACTGTATTACATTTTTACGTCAAACAAAGTATATCCATTGTGTTACATATTTACGTCAAACAAAGTATATCCACTGTGTTACATTACATATTTACGTCAAACAAAGTCTATCCACTGTATTACATATTTACGTCAAACAAAGTATATCCATTGTATTACATATTTACGTCAAACAAAGTATATCCATTGTATTACATATTTACGTCAAACAAAGTATATCCATTGTATTGCATATTTACGTCAAACAAAGTCTATCCACTGTATTACATATTTACGTCAAACAAAGTATATCCACTGTATTACATATTTACGTCAAACAAAGTCTATCCACTGTATTACATATTTACGTCAAACAAGGTCTATCCACTGTATTACATATTTACGTCAAACAAAGTATATCCACTGTATTACATATTTACGTCAAACAAAGTCTATCCACTGTATTACATATTTACGTCAAACAAGGTCTATCCATTGTATTACATATTTACGTCAAACAAAGTCTATCCATTGTATTACATATTTACGTCAAACAAAGTATAATTATCCATTGTTTTACATATTTACGTCAAACAAAGTATATCCGCTGTATTACATATTTACGTCAAACAAAGTATATCCACTGTATTACATATTTACGTCAAACAAAGTATATCCACTGTATTACATTACATATTTACGTCAAACAAAGTCTATCCACTGTATTACATATTTACGTCAAACAAAGTATATCCACTGTATTACATTACATATTTACGTCAAACAAAGTCTATCCACTGTATTACATATTTACGTCAAACAAAGTATATCCATTGTATTACATATTTACGTCAAACAAAGTCTATCCATTGTATTACATATTTACGTCAAACAAAGTATATCCACTGTATTACAGATTTACGTCAAACAAAGTATATCCACTGTATTACATTACATATTTACGTCAAACAAAGTCTATCCACTGTATTACATATTTACGTCAAACAAAGTCTATCCATTGTATTACATATTTACGTCAAACAAAGTATATCCACTGTATTACATATTTACGTCAAACAAAGTATATCCACTGTATTACATTACATATTTACGTCAAACAAAGTCTATCCACTGTATTACATATTTACGTCAAACAAAGTCTATCCGCTGTATTACATATTTACGTCAAACAAAGTATATCCACTGTATTACATATTTACGTCAAACAAAGTCTATCCGTTGTATTACATATTTACGTCAAACAAAGTCTATCCACTGTATTACATATTTACGTCAAACAAAGTCTATCCACTGTATTACATATTTACGTCAAACAAAGTATATCCATCATGTTCTATAAGCTAAATCTAGCATTTAAATTTTGTCGAACATCCAAACCCATTGTCTGGGCTGTAACTCTGCTATCCTTAAAGGAATTTTGAAATAACGTAAGTGTTCAACATAATGAGATGACATGTCATGCACAAGTACCAGACCCCTAGTTCCAAGATCAAGGCTACACATAGAGGTCAAAGGTTAACAGGTTCGTTTCTGTAAGGTCAATAACTCTGCCATCCGTGAAGGGATTTTGAAATAAAATGGCATAAATGTTTACCATAATGAGATGTGTCGTGCGCATAACCTAGACCCTTAGCTCAAAGATCTTTCAGGTCAAGGTCACAAAATGATTCATACATTAACTATTCTGGCATATTTTGCACAGACAACTGTAGCATTCTTTGGGGGCATTTGCCACTAATAATGACAGCTATTGTTTCATTATCATATAAGAAGCTGTAGAAAAAAAATACACTTATCATGTTATCCAAATTCGTATCAGTTTAATCTGACAGTTTTTTAGTAACATAATCATAAAAATTGGTTAAAAAACAACAAACAGCATTCTTCGGGGGCATTTTGTCATGTAGAAATCGTGTCAATGTTTAATGTGCGTGATTTTTTCTAATAAACTTGTAATGGTACTGGGTTGGAAAGAGTAGTAAGTATCTATTTGATTTAGAGTATTATTTATATAATGGCGCACACGAGACAATAACGTTGCTTTTGCAATTGCTTGATAAAATATTGATTATTGCATGGTGAAATATAAAAAGCTACGGATTTTAAAACATAATATTAAAGCACATTAGGTTCATGTATTTAGTTTTCTGGCTTCCCTAAGTTATATAGTTTATAATCTGTCGAATTTTCAAGGGACAAACATCTAACAGTAACATTTTATGCAAAATCCTTTTTATTCAGGTAAAATTCCTTTCCATCTAATTTTTGAAACTAATAGGTAAGAAAAATAAGTTTATTATTTGTCATACATAAGGGTAAAATGAGGTTATTTCAACTCAAATGTATGCATCCGAGTGTTGGACAAGGCAAAATCGTCCACATGAAAATTATTATGAAGATAAGATTTGCTCAAATGTGTCAAACACATATTTTAATCTGATTTTCTTACTGTACAATAGTTAGACACATGTAAATGGCTCAGCATACCTACTTTGTTAAGTTGTATTAGCAAATACACACGTGGGGCAGGATTTTCAATTATTTTATATCACCTTAAAATTAATATGTCCAGTATGGCACGTGCAAGTTGTCTTATTTAGAAAATGCTTTTAATCTAATTTCGATGTTTTAGTGTCATCAGATATTGGTAAGTAACTTTGTATGCTAATCAAAATCAAAGTACTGATAGTACAGTACTGATGGAAGTTGATTTATGTAAAGAATCCATTCCAAAAATAGCACAAGCACTTTGATTATTAGAAAACCAAATATACTTAGGACCTGATTCGGCTAACCATATCGTCAATATGATATTGCGCTTTGGTGATATATACAGTTATTTAAACCCCGAAGTAAAGTAAAAAGATGTGAATTTAAGGCATGCAGCCGATAGTTATTCATTGGTTAATTACTGCGCCATTCGTATATATATATAGTCAAAGTATGATGGACAATTTTTACTGGGCATGAGAACATGTAAGTTTATGATCAAATTCATGGCGGCCTCAAATATTGCGTTAGAGAAGGCCAAATTTTTCGGTCTGTAACGATAATGACTTTAGAGGTGGTAAATTATTCTGCGTTGGACTATATTGTACAGTGGGTAGATATAAAATAGTTGCGAGACAGTCGATTTCTGATTAAATTCTGCGCGGTTACATACAGAAGCAAACATGGAATTATAGTTGCATTTTATATCCGTGTGTTTAATGTATGACTACTGCAGTGGAAAGAAGTAACCATGCAAGCAAAAATACACACAGATAACGACTTTAACTTTATTCCGCTGGTTATTATCTCATGTTACCAGGCCACATACCACTACACAAATTTTGTATTAATATGCAAATTGTTTATTTAAAAATATAATAATTAAATGTTTCCAAGTCAGTTACAATTACTTTTTTCACTATTGTATGTTCTTACAAATTACTGTCACTAATGTTCAGTCTAAAGATTTAAAATACACTTTATGAAATGAATCTGGGATTCAATGTTTTGAATAGATATACATGAATGTATATAACAAATGATATGTACAATATTTCAGAGTCACTAACACATGTAAAGAATAATGGAAATTAAATGAGTTCTTAGTTATTTTATGTCTAATTGCTAACTAAAATAGTCACATGTAATGCTCCATTTATCATCTTGTACTCGTTATACAAATTTAGTGGTGTCTGACCTTCTGGCTAATAATTAAAATCTTAAAATGTATGTTTTATGACTAGTACTTCGAAATATTCTTAGTATACAACCTCGGCATATTTCAGTTTTGTAAATGCACTATAGTAACTGTTATTTGTGGCTGTGACATAAAATAACGTACCTAATTAACACGATTAACGTACATGTTGATTTTCGTGACCTCAAATTTACCATATCTATATCCTCCTACCAGCAGTGGACAGCCTTATTGATCTTGATATAAAATATTTTTTCAATCAAAACTTTTACACTAGGGTGAAAAAAATCGAATGAAGAGGATTAAATTGCAGATATTACAAGCCTTTAATAATATTTTTGACATAAAGGTGACCTTTGACCTTGAAACTGACCCTGACATTGAATATTTTTGATATGTATGGATATGATTCTCAAGTGATGTTGGATTATACACACATTAAAAAAAATTGTTTACAATATTTATACAAATAAATAACCAGTTACAATATGTATAGTTGACTGCTTTCCTCATATTTGGCGGCCATCTTGGACGCCATCTTGAATTTCTGGATTATCCGACCATTTTGATTGAAATGAAATTTTGTTTTGTATTCTGCAGACCCTGACAAACATTTTGGTATATAAATGTTACTGTTTACAGACGTAGACCAGTTTACCCCCAAAATAAGCATGATATGCTGGTTCAGACTAGTCTCACTCACATCAACTGTTGATATATGTTGATAACAATCAAATACCTTGATTGTTTGTTCCTTATATTTCTCAATTCAGGGTTATTTAAGAAAAAAAATGTTGCATTGCATTTGATACGCAATTCCAAAACTGGGCATAGCTTTGACAATAATACAAGATGCACCTTTCACCATGTTTTATCAATCACAATAGCTTGTCTGATGTTTCAGTTCAATATATGCATTGTCTTTGGAGAGAGCAATTTATATGCAACCCTTCAACCCAAAAAGGGGAATAATTTTGTTAAAATTTATTAAAGAGTTATAGAACTTTTCTAAGTTAAAACGGAGCATATATCAGGAAATACTGCACTTAGAGTTAAACAATTTGTCACACTAATTAGCAAGTATAACATGCTTCAATTGATTGATTGATTTATTGTGTTGTGTTTAACTTCGCACCGACACAACCATATGTTATAGGGCGACTTTCCAGCTTTGAAGAAGAACCCAGGTGCCCCTCTGTGGATTATTTCATCACAGCAGGTATATGTGTAGAACCATTGACATTCCATAAGCCAACTGGATGACTTCCTCACGCATATAAAGAATTCAGAGTCCCCAGTGAGGCTCGAACCCACATCCATGAGTGGCAAATGATTTGAGATGTTTCAATTCAACAGAAGATATATGACTTAATGACAAAATTACCAGTACAGATATAGACACAAAACTTTCTTATTCTTTGAATAGTTGAGCTGAAATTCAGCTTTATAATTTTGTACCCTGGACACTATGTTATATTGCAGTATGAAAATATTAACAGTTTATATAGATGAAATAAAAGTTGATTCACTGCCTTATATTTAACCTGACTAAATAATCTATTATAAGAGTTAGTCTCAGTTACACTACACCATATAGCGTTAACGGATGTTTAACGTATAACAAAATTTCCAATCCGTTCGTTCCATTCGCATGCGTTTCTTTTCCGTTTTTCATGCGGCAGCTGCACTCCTTGTTCTGCGAAATTCGTTCAATCCAGTGGAAGGTTTTGAGCATGTTCAAAATTTAGAACGTACACCACCGGACAAAGTTGTCCGTTAGATGTACGGTAGCAATGCGCTGATATGTGTTTTGTTCATTACTCGTGCGTTCCATATTCTGATCTTGACCGGTTCGCATCCGTTCTTGTCAGGTTCACATTCGTTCTTGTCCGGTGGACCTGATTCATGGCTGGACTACTACCGAATGATGCAACGGATGTAACCTATGTTCAACGGACGGTAACTGACAAGAACGTTTTGTCAGTTTCTCATGTGTTGCGCTTTTGTTTTACACGGTACAAGTCTGTTATTAGTACGGTGATATCCGTTAATTGAACATTGTTCGTCCTGTATATATGCGTAAATCTTGTGGTCATTGTGTGTTTTATGCGCCCAATACACAGATTGCAAGAGCATCGAGCAGCAGTGGGGAATGCCTTTCGTCACCGAATAACTTTCTGTCACAATTTTCATATACATTTGGCGTCCGTTAACGCTATATGGTGTAGTGTGACTTACACATAAGGAGTTAATGTCAATCTACTCCACATTGCCATTTCTGTGCAGTGCAGGACATGCATACTAATAACATACACTACAAATCAGACTGTCATTGTGTAACATAGATTCCACTTTAATATTAAGTTTAGATGTTTCTTCAAGATATATTAATGATTTTGAGTTTTTATTTGGTTACAAATATGAAACAGTTTCCAGAGATATGGCTTTATTTTCAGTGTGGAATTGTCAATCAAATTCTCTGTGGCATGCTTGCATTAATCAACAGTCACTTTAGGTGACACTGAACCTTTTCAAGATCATTAAACTTTGATTCCAAAGATTTCATTCCATATTCTATGAAATTCTCCAGATATCACTATAATTATACACAGCAGTTAACCAACAATAAGATAAGATACATGTGTTCCTAATAATTTTCTGAAAGCCATGGTCATACAGTCATTTCAGTTTCATCATTATAGCAGTTACTGTAATGGCTGTGTTAAATGTCATTGAACACTTACTGATGTAAAAGTTGCATTATACTGTACTGTTTGTAATCTAAAAACTCATAACAATATATGAGTAAATTTATGAATACTTAAAAAGTACATAGATTTTCCTAAAAAACCTATGTTTTTCTTATCCAGAGCAGTAATCACCAGAAGCTCTGATATATGCATTTATTCACTATTCACTGTTACTGGAGACATAGAAAATGTGGTTAAGAAATTTCAAAAGACACCTGACAAGGTTTAAGTTAACTGTGAAATGACAAAAAGATGAGCAATCAATCTAAATTCCAGGCCAAGATGAACTTATTCGTATATTCTTGTGATTCAATCATATACTATGAAAATGCTACAGTACAACTGTATACTGTGATTCACATTAAACAAGAACTGTACAAACAGTCATAACCTGTACGAAAAAAGGACCTGTTTTACAGCTGTAAAACGTCTGTAAAAGACCTGTATTTTGAAATTACAACTGTAAAAGACCTGTAAGTGGAAAAATGATCAGAAATACAGTTGAAATTTTCAGGTGTAAAATATGAAGGTCTCAATTTACAGCTGTAAAAAATTTACTGTTGAAAGTTACAGCTGTAAAATGGTCATGTCTCAAAATTACAGCTGTAACATTTTTGGAGGGAAACATGAGTATTGTCAGCCATCTTTAATGCATTTTGGCGGGATATAACTGAAATTCACACAGACATCACATCTTGTAAAATTTTGGAATTTAAAACGGTATAGAGTAAGTACAGATGTTTAATTGTCTATTGTAGTTGTAAAAGGACATGTATAAGTACATACAGTAACAATTTACTCTATACTTGAAGCCGATAAGTTTAAATGAAATAATTACAAGATTATATAAACAAGATCTGCATATGTTCTACTTTGTATCCTACTCTTGAATTTTGCAGTTGCTATACTGTAATCATACCACATACACTTTACGTACTAGATCATTTATTTTGCCATTTTCATAGTAATTGCTACCTTATCTAGAGAATTGCAATTCATCCTAAAACGTTTTGCACCTCTACTTTCGTCCCTTAAAATAATGCTCTCTTTTTCAACACCTATAATATTTCTACAGTAACATTTTTCATTTTTACAGCTGTAACTTTTTTTACAGGTGTAGCTCATATTTCGAACTGTTTTACAGTCGTTTGACAGCTGTAAATTGAAATCTACAGCTGTAAAATCAACGTTGTTATATAAAATCTACAGGTGTAAATTTGGAATAAGCACGACTGTTATTTTGAACAAAAATACAGGTCTTTTACAGTTGTAAAATTTCGTACAGGAACTTGCCGATCGGTCACACATGAGTTAAACCGGAATCCACCTAAAAACCGGAATACACTTTCCATAACTGGAATACACCTGTATCTTTTTAATTAGAGGTATTTCGGAAGGTTTTTTTTATAATTCAATCATACATATCATAAATAATTAACATATGAAAGTAAAATAAAATACGTCCACTCAAAACGATAACCGTGCAGGAAATTATCATAACTGAAATACACCCGTATTTTATGAATAATGGTACTTTTGTAGAGTTTATTGCAGAACTCATTTGTATATAATATAAATAATTAATTAACAAAAGGAAAATAAAATATGATGATTTGTCAGTTTCCGCATATTAGTTGTGTGCTAAATTACACGATTGTTCTTAGTATTCATATATTACTATGTAGTTAAGTACTTTCTGTGTTGTGTGGTAGCAGCACATAAAACACATGACATGCTGCTGAAATAAGAATAAGGTCATTGTATTTGGCAGGCATCGTGGGATCAGATTCTCCCTTAGCTGTTGCAACAGAGTATACTGCTTGGATCAGGGGTAGTTCCATTTGTACACCTGACCCAAGAGGCAAGATTTACAACACGTTAGTCAGAACTAGTGCAGTTGTACATATATAAATACTTTTTGAGTTCAAATAAGTATATTTCACTAATGTATACTTTTCCCTGTCCTCATTTAGATCAAAAATCTTGAGACAAAATGTTTGAAATAAAACAAAAAATCAGACAATTTCATCTGAAGAACTTTAAATGCATTCTGTCACTTAGCACTTTTTCACAGTAAACAATACTTGGTTAACAGCCACATGTTTACTGTGAAAAGTACCAAGTGAAAAAAAAGGAGAATAAAAATCAACTGTTTGTCAAAAAAAATAATAATCCTTTATACCAGATACTGATAATGATATCATACTTAAAGAAAAAGCAACTAAATGGCACAATTATTGAAAAATATTTGTCACTTGGTACATATACTGAGTGCAAACTTGATATAGTTCGGTGCGAAAAAGCGCCAAGTGACGTAAGTCACTTAGCACTGTGTCGCATTCAAATGGTATATCATTTTCACTTAGCACTTTTTGACCATTTTGTTATAAATTCATTTAATGACTTGCTATAATCTTGATATTTTTACAGGACATGGGCAAGGTCATAAACACTTGATATATGAAAAAAAGTGATTTTTTCAAAAAATGTCACTTAGCACTGTGTCGCATTCACCCCTCGATATGCACTGTATTGGTTTACTGTATTTTCATCTTTAAATAAGAAAAGAAATTTATTAAAATAAAATGAAATATTTTGTCATATTAAAGGGAGGTATTAATAAACAAGTGAAGGGAATTAATTAAAATAAAAGGAAATTTTTTGTCATATTAAAGGGAGGTAATTAATAAACAAGTGAAATACATGGCGTTTATATTGTACTAAACAGTCTATCAATACAAATTATCTTACTTTCATTTTTAAATTACTGGGAAAACTGATATAAATACATAGGTGTTGTACTTTATCATAAAAAGGGAAGTATTTTCTTGTACAAACAGAAAAAAAGAAATTAACTGGGGTGCCTGTGACCTCGAATTTGTATATGACACCATGTCTTGTAATGGTGAATATTTATACCAACACCACTGCATCAAAAAGTTACAGAGCAGACAAAAATTACCAAAAATCCAAATAGGTGATATTGACCTTGCATTAAATGTCCGAGTCTTCTTCATGCAACAAAATAATTTGTTTTTGTGACTGTTTAAGTCAAGTTAACATCTAACTGTGACCTTGACCGTTGAAACAGGGGTCTGGTCTTGCACATGACACATTGCCTCTTAATGAGGAATATTTGTGCTAAGTGATTTTAAAATTCCTTGACAAATGGCAGAGCAATGGACAGGACAAGAAGCAAGACCATGTTAACCTTTGACCTCTATATGTGAACTTGACCTTGGAGCTAGAGGTCTGGATCTTGCATATGATATATCAACGACATGATAGGGAAAATTTGTGCCAAATAACTTTAAAATTCTTTTATAAATGGCAGAGCTATGGACTGGACAAGAAAAGGACCAAGTTAACCTTTGACCTCTATCTGTGACATTGACCTTTGAGCTAGGGATGTTGGTCTACAGAGTGACACATCAACTTATTAAAGGGAACATTTAAATTTGAAAATCCCTTATGGATGACTGGACTAGAAACATGCAATGAGAACACTGAACCTCTAAGTGTGACCTTGTCCTTGGTACTTGAGGTCTGAGTCTTGCACATGACTCATTGCCCCATTACGGTCAAAAAAATTTTGCCAATCAATTTAAAAATACCTAGAAGAAGGGCAGTTATGGATCGGACATGAATCAGACACTATTTACCTCTTGTTAATCTTAAAAGCTACATGTACATGTAGATGTTTGGTTATCCATATAATTCATAAAACAGGATCAATCACACGGCACTTCAAAGCATTATTCATGTGAAAAACAATTATCAAAACTTCAACCCGAAAATTTATTTAACTGAGGGCTGACTGAGGAAAGACTGGTATGAAATTTATGGTCTTAGTTTCATATGATGTATGTGTTATGAGGAATTACTATTTTCAGTGAATTAAGCCATCAAGTAATAACACAGACGAAGTAGAAGTTCAGGAAACTTTCAGCATTTAAACTGGACATGAAAGCCGGTGCCAGAGAGACAAGAATAACTCTCTGTATACTTTGTACAGTCAAACCTATAGTATTGATTCATTTACATTTTTTTTTTCAGCTGGGACATACCATATTCTTACATATTCTGTACCCTTTTCCTGTAACTATTCCTTCAACTCCAAACATGTGAGACACAAATCTGTGCAACAAATGTAAACTTCTTGTTGCGTTTATGGAAAACTGCAGAGCCCTACCTCATATATTTCTCTACAAAAGAAGAATATTTCCTCACATGATGTACATAAAAGATAATTCCTTTTTAATGCAAAGAATATATTAAGACATATCTCAGTGTTATATCAGAATTGTGCATTGTAGCAACTGTTTCCATTGTGTGATGTGATGTTGTGTTAAAACATTGAATGTTCAAAAAGTTGCTTTCAGAGTTTTCAATTTTGTTCTGTCTGTGACTGATAGCAGAGCTGGACTAAGTGAAACAAGTGATGAAAGACTTAGTGATAATAAAGAAATCCCTGGTGTTAAGGTGAAATTGCACAAAACCAGACAGCCATTATGACTAAGTTAAACAAGTGATGAAAGACTTAGTGATAATAAAGAAATCCCTGCTGTTAAGGTGAAATTACACAAAACCAGACAGCCATTATGACCAAGTGAAACAAGTGATGAAAGACTTAGTGATAATAAAGAAATCCCTGGTGTTAAGGTGAAATTACACAAAACCAGACAGCCATTATGACCAAGTGAAACAAGTGATGAAAGACTTAGTGATAGTAAAGAAATCCCTGCTGTTAAGGTGAAATTACACAAAACCAGACATACATTATGACCAAGTGATGAAAGACTTAGTGATAATAAAGAAATCCCTGCTGTTAAGGTGAAATTACACAAAACCAGACAGCCATTATGACCAAGTGAAACAAGTGATGAAAGACTTAGTGATAATAAAGAAATCCCTGCTGTTAAGGTGAAATTACACAAAACCAGACAGACATTATGACCAAGTGAAACAAGTGATGAAAGACTTAGTGATAATAAAGAAATCCCTGCTGTTAAGGGGAAATTACACAAAACCAGACAGACATTATAACTAAGTGAAACAAGTGATGAAAGACTTAGTGATAATAAAGAAATCCCTGGTGTTAAGGGGAAATTACACAAAACCAGACAGACATTATGGCTAAGTGAAACAAGTGATGAAAGACTTAGTGATAATAAAGAAATCCCTGCTGTTAAGGTGAAATTACACAAAACCAGACAGCCATTATGACTAAGTGAAACAAGTGATGAAAGACTTAGTGATAATAAAGAAATCCCTGGTGATAAGGTGAAATTACACAAAACCAGACAGCCATTATGACTAAGTGAAACAAGTGATGAAAGACTTAGTGATAATAAAGAAATCCCTGCTGTTAGGAGGAAATTTACACAAAACCAGACAGCCATAATGTCCATTTACACTGACTTAGTGATAATAAAGAAATCCCTGGTGTTAAGGGGAAATTTACACAAAACCAGACAGCCATTATAACCATTTACACTAAACAAGTTCTCAAACTGCGTATCACAGCGGAGCTTTCTGGCAAAAAACAGCCCCGATCTATACAAAAAATGAATTTAATGTACATCACTGCCTGCTGAATGTTCCAAAGGCCATACCAAATTGATATGTCGTTCGTCGGAACTACCGCATCAATAATTTCATTCCCGAGAAAAAAAAATAAAAATCACCCGCCCGCACGTACATAAAAATCTCCGAAAAAATTATTTTTTTTCCGATTACGCGGCCCGGAATAATATCGGGAAAACAGGTTTTATCCCTGTTTTAATGCGTCAAAGTGATATTGATCGGATTTCATGCGTCCGTAATACATGTAATCTGATGACCAAAACTCAAAAAGTCAGGAATTATGGTGTTATTCATAATTTATTTTAAATCTGGAATGTCTGTGCTAGTGCCACACATGGCCTTCGATGTGCCGGTAGGTAATGAAGTAGGCGCATTCTAAAGAACGAAGCCTGATTGTAAGACGTGCAAGGGGGATGCAGTTAAAAATATTTGGAAATATTGTTCAGATATAAAGTTTTCAAACCATTTGTTGTCAGTTGTTTAGTTCAGCATGTAAGATCTAGAGCCGAAAGCTGAGGCCGACTACTATCTTAAAAAAATATTTGTTCACAGATCCTGACCGACCTATCACATTGTCTCGCCCTCGGCCAAATCGTTTTGAACGTAACTTCTTTAATTAGTACAGCAGTCAGATATTCTGTCAAAACGCATTTAGTCAATTTAAAAATTGTTTAGCTTTTCAGATAAGTAATGTGGATATGAAAATAATTTCTAACAAAATCTGTCCTTTTGTATCCCCAATTTTGCCTGTTTTTATAATAATTGGCTGTGAATTGACTGAACGAGAGAAACTGAAAAAAAAAGAAAACAGACCTCCCCAACTCTAAATTTCTAGTTCAGTCAAAGCACAACAAACAACACTTTTAAGGGTGGCCATATTGGGATCATTCTTTGTCCATCTTATCATTTTTGCCTGAGATGAATCTCTACCACCAAAACTTAAGCTAGCCTGATCTTTTAAGAAATTATTCCAAAGGGATTCGAACAATGTCGAAGCATCTGTATGCCCAACTCTGTTTGGTCTCACTGGTCAAGTGGTTTATTACTTCCCCAAACCTCTATGGGTTGGAGTTCCACTAGGGGCACAAAGATGTTCATGTGTCAAAGCCATCTGTGTTTCAGAAGAAATGTTATTCCCGATTGTGCCTGTTTTGTCATAAATATTCTTCATTTTGTGCCGTTAAATAGGCACGCCTTCAGATTAATGTAGAAAAATCAAAATTGAAAATAAGACACTGATCCCTTAGTAATTATAATTACAAAAAAAAGTGATTCAGTGAGTTTTGGCAAGAATTTATTTGCAAAATCATTCATGTAGTCTTTAAAACATATAGAAAAGCTATATACTGTGTTACCCACACTGTAAATGTTTGTTTTATGTGTTATTTCTAAAGAAATGTTAACTTCATGTATAATCATAACCGCCTCCTCAAGGGTCCAAGCTGTGAAAAAAAAATAAAAAAAGCCCGCTCGCTCCATGTTAAATCTACCCGCCTCTGAAAAAATCAAAATTGAGAAAAAAAAAATAAAATAAAAATTTCGCTCGCTCGCTCCTATTTTTTTTTGAAAATTTTCCGAAGAACTATTAATCAATTTGGTATGGCCAAACTGGCTAAATTTCTGCAAATACCTTGAAAAATTTCAACTTGAGAATCTACAACTGGTTCTCCTAATTTTTCCGATGACTAATATCAATTGAAGTGACCCTTCTCGTGATCCAGCCAGTATCTTCTGTGTGAGTGGAAAGCCTGCGGCCAAACCACATCTGAAATATAACTCAAGCTAGTCATAATATCTCAGATTCAAACTTATTCAGTTTAAATGATTGCATGTATGTGCAAAATATATTTCAAAGCAATCTGACTGCAAAGAAAGTGTGAAATGTAGAAAAGTGTCCCTCTAAGCAACTTTTCTATGAACATTTACATCACAATCACCTTTCCCCATACTGAAACTGTCATAATGTAATATAAAACCTAAAAATCAAGTCTTAGTATGTAAAATGTGTCATAACAAACACTTTGATTAACAGAAGTATCAATTACAATGTCTGTTCAAATTGCTTTACTGACTTCCAGATCTGAAGCAATGTTAACTGTTTTCAGGTAAAATTTAGTACAGTAAGCTGCATTCCAAGTGAGAATTATTAGGTCAGATTGTAGCTAAATATTGGCTGCAATCTGACCTAATAATTCTCACTTGGAATACAGCTTACTGTACCAATTATTAGGAACAAAATCCTGTCCAGTTTCAAAGTAACAGATTACTAATGTAATCTCACTACCACACATGCTTCAGAATGTAGTCATTATGGTGAAACTGGCTGAAATAATGTTATTCCACTACAATTCTAATTTCTACCTTTCTTTCAATTGCCGTTGCAATTTAAACAAAGTTTATTAAATTTTACAGTATCATGGAAAGTACCTGATTTTTATTAACAAGAGGGCCAGAATGGCCCTATATCGCTCAACTGTTATCATTACACTTAAGGACAAGAAGGTCAAACAAGATAAATATTCTGACCAATTTTCATGAAGATCCATCGAAAAATATGGCCTCTAGAGAGGTCAAAACGTCTTTCTATGTTGAAACCTAGTGATCTAGTTTTTGACTGCAGTTGACCCGGTTTCAAACTTGAACTAGATATCACCAAGATGAACATTCAGACCAACTTTCATAAAGATCCCATGAAAACTATGGCCTCTACAGAGGTCACAAGATTTTTCTATTATTTGACCTACTGACCTAGTTTTTGACCACACATGACCCAGTTTCAAACTTGACCTACATATCATCATGATGAACATTCTGACCAATTTTCAATTTTCATGCAGATCCCATGAAAAATATGGCCTCTACAGAGGTCACAAGGTTTTTCAATTATTTGACCTACTGACCTAGCTTTTGAGCGCAGTTGACCCAGTTTCAAACTTGACCTAGATATCATCAAGATGAACATTCAGACCAACTTCCATACAGATCCCATGAAAAATATAACCTCTAGAGAGGTCACAAGGATTTTCCATTACTTGACCTACTGACCTTGTTTTTGACTGCAGTTGACCCAGTTTCAAACCTGACCTAGATATCATCAAGCTGAACATTCTGATCAATTTTCATGCAGATCCAATGAAAAATACTGCCTCTACAGAGGTTACAAGGTTTTTCTATTATCTGACCTAGTTTTGGACAGGACGTGACCCAGTTTCGAACTTGACCTAGATATCATCAAGATACACATTCTGACCAATTTTCATGAAGATCCCATGAAAAATATGACCTCCAGAGAGGTCACAAGGATTTTCTATTATTTGACCTGCTGACCTAGTTTTTGATGCAGTTGACCCAGTTTCAAACTTGACCTAGATATCATCAAGATGAACATTCTGATCAATTTTCATGCAGATCCAATGACAAGAGATCACAGAGTGATCTTGGCGCCCACCAATGTGCCATTTTTGAGTGTTCCAAATTTCAAGACTTATTGACTAGCTCAAGGTCAAATTTCATTTCCGTACACAGCACTGTGCATGTGGTCCAAATTCAAAAGCTGTAGCTTGAGAAATGTGAAAGTAGGTCACTAGATCAATTTCAATGACAAAGTTCTTTGTACACAAAACTATGCATGTGCGTCAAGTTTGAAGGCTGTAGCTAGAGAAATTCGAAAGTAGGTCACTAGGTCAAGCTTAAGGTAAAAGTTTAATTTGGTACACAAAACTATGCAAGTGGTCTAAATCTGAAGGCTGTAGCTTGAGAAAAGTGTAAGTATGTCACTAGGTCAAAATCAAGGTCAAATCTCACTTCAGAACATAATTCTATGCATGTGGTCCAAAATTGAAGCCTGTACCTTCAAAAATGTGAAAGTAGGTCACTAGGTCAATGTCAAGGTCAAAGTTTGTTTTGGTACACAATCCTATGCATGTGGTCTAAAATTTGAAGCCTATAGCTACAGAAATGTGAAAGTAGGTCACTAGGTCAATCTTAAGGTCAAACTTTGTTTCGGTACACAAAACTATGCAAGTGGTCCAAATTTGAAGACTGTAGCTTGAGAAATGTGAAAGTAGGTCCCTAGGTCAAAATCAAGGTCAAATTTTATTTCAGAATACAGAATTACGCATGTGGTGCAAATTTGAAGCTTGTACCTTCAAAAATGTGAAAGTAGGTCACTAGGTCAATGTAAAGGTCAGTCTGCTTCGGTACATAAAATCATGCATGTGGTCCAAATTTGAAAGCTGTAGCTTGAGAAATGTGAAAGTAGGTCACTGGGTCAAAATCAAGGTCAAATTTCATTTCGGAACACAAAACTATGCATGTGGTCCAAATTTGAAGCCTGTACCTTCAAAAATGTGAAAGTAGGTCACTAGGTCAATGTCAAAGTTTTTTCGATACACAAAACTATGCATGTGGTCAAAATTTGAAGGCTGTAGCTTGAGAAATGTGAAAGTAGGTCACTAGGTCAAAATCAATGTCAAATTTCATTTTGAAACACGCAACTATGCATATGGTCCAAATTTGACGCCTGTACCTTCAAAAATGTTAAAGTAGGTCACTAGGTCAAAATCAAGGTCAAAGTTTTTTCCGGTGCACAAAACAATGCATGTGGTCCAAATTTCTATAGCTACATAAATGTGAAAGTAGGTCACTAGGTCAAAATCAAGGTCAACTCATGTCAAGGTTCATCTTGCCACTCAAAAATATACATGTGGTCCAAGTTTGAATATAGTAGTTATTGACAAGAAGATTTTAAAAGCTTTTCCCTATATAAGTCTATATGAACCATGTGACCCCTGGGCCTAGGCCATATTTGACCCTAGAGAGATAATTTGAACAAACTTGGTAGAGAACCACTAGGTGATGCTACATTACAAATATCAAAGCCCTAGGCTTTGTGGTTTGGACAAGAAGATTTTCAAAGTTTTTCCCTATATAAGTCTATGTAAACCATATGTTTGTTTGTTTGTTTGATTTGGGTTTAAAGCCGTTTTTCAACAGTATTTCAGTCATGTAACGGCGGGCAGTTAACCTAACCAGTGTTCCTGGATTCTGTACCAGTACAAACCTGTTCTCCGCAAGTAACTGCCAACTTCCCCACATGAATCAGAGGTGGAGGACTAATGATATCAGACAAAATGTCGTTTATCAAATAGTCACGGAGAACATACGCCCCGCCCGAGGATCGAACTCGCGACCCCGAGATCCGTAGACCAACGCTCTTACCTATTGAGCTAAGCGGGTGGGCTGTAAACCATATATGACCCTAGGGGTATAGTTTGAATAATCTTAGTTGAAGACCACTAGATGATGTCACATACAAAATATCAAAGCCCTATGCCCTGTGGTTTTGGACAAGAGGTTTTTCAAAGTTTTTCCCCATATAAGTCTATATAAACCATGTGACCACCTGGGCCGGGCCATATTTGACCCCAGAGAAATAATTTGAATCCTCTTGGTAGAGGACCACTAGATGATGCTTCATACCAAATATCAAAGCCCTAGGCTCTGTGGTTTGGGACAAGAAGGTTTTTAAAGTTTTTCCCCTGATAAATCTATGTAAATTATAGAAATAAACCAAGGGCCATAACTCAATCATAAATTGTTGAACCAGTCTGATTTTCAAGGGGAAACAACTAGGGTACCAATACATCATTTTGACAAAGTTTGGTCAAAATCCCCCCAGTAGTTTCTGAGGAGATGCGATAACGAGAAATTGTTAATGCACGGAATGCCGGACGGACAGTCGGACCACGGACGCAGAGTGATTTTAATAGCCCACCATCTGATGATGGTGGGCTAAAAAATAGGGCCTCTACAGAGGCACAAGGTTTTCAATTATTTGACCTTCTGACCTAGTTTTCGATTGGACGTGATCCAGTTTCAAATTTGACCTAAGTATCATCAAGATGAACATTCTGACCAATTGTCATGCAGATCCCATGAAAAATATGACCTCTAGAGAGGCAGGGGTGTATAATTCCACTCGCCCGCTCGCATTGGCGAGTTAAAATTGGATAGGACGAGTGGATCTCGCTGTATACTCGACCGATCGGGCGAGTGGTTTTTACGTCGTAGCTTTAATGAAATTCAGAAATTACATCTTGAAAAACCTCAACAAACTTTGAGATAGTTCAGTTGCGCCTTTGATTGACTGGAATTTACCCGCGAATCGTTACGGTAAAGATATCAAAATGTCATGCCGGTAATTTTCCATTCCGAGAGCACGTGCGACCTGTCAAATTTACATCTCCGTTACCTTTGTTTATCAACACGTACACAAAAAACGCGCGTAGTGCATTCATTTTTTAACATTATCGCTTCAGTTTTTCAACATCGCTTGAGAAGTAATACAATTTTAATTCTACTAAGATTTCAATAAAATATCGACGGAAATGTAAGCAAATTTGTATGAAATCGGTCGAATTTTCATATAATCATTTGTTAAATTTCAAACAGCGCGATCTTAATTACTGATTTCTTTCTAAGTGAAAATAAGTGATACATACTATGGGCATAAAATTCGGACTTTTGACCAGAAAGAACAAAAGACAATAAAAAAAATCTTAAATAATGAAAAAGCTGCAGTAATTTATATACATTGAGTAAAACGATTTTTTTGGTAAAAAGGTTTCTGTTAGTGCGGCGGAATAGGGTACGTGACCTCGTGAACGTAAATAGAAATGTGGTTTTAAAATAAAACAAAATGATGTTGTTGCGTTTTTAAATAAGTTTTAAATGAATCTTTGTAGATCTACATGTATTTTTTTTTATAAAATATTCTTCTCAAACGATAATGTAAATTCCTTAAGGACAAATAGGTCACATGGCGCGAAAACTGTAATATGACGTAATGCCATGACAATCTCGTGCAACAATACCGCTTTGATCTCCACTTCAGATGTCATGATACCGACACACTTCTTTTAGCTCTTTGAGAGGATGTTAATTGATGATGAAAACAGGCCAGTTACTTAGTTTATCGACAGAATAATTACCGATGATCGTCAACTTTATTTTCGCTTTCAAGACGGGTAGGTGTATGATGATTATTGTGTCCATATTTTTAGGACACTTTTCAAAATAATTATTTTTCGGGAAATAAGTCTTGAGAAAATGAAAATAACTGATGTTTAATACTTTCCTGACACTTTGGGAAACTACGGTAGGGGTTAGACTGTGATTATTTTTACTATCGATGCAGTTATTATGGAGAGCAACTTGATGGTGGAGATGACAAAATTAGTGAAAGAAAAATGTCTGGTTTGAAAAGGAAATTTAAGAGTAACAAAAATGAATAATAAAAAGGAAACGTAGTGTACGAGCTATGTGTTATGTTTGAAATTTTCTTGTTGTATATAATACTCCTTCCATAAAACATGACAGTATTAAAATATTAGGGCGAGTGACTGTCCACTGAGGGCGAGTAGATTTTACTAGCTACTAGTCCTGCAGGGCGAGTGGTGTGAAAAAGAATTTTACACCCCTGAGAGGTCACAAGGATTTTCTATTATTTGACCTACTGACCTAGTTTTTGACTGCAGTTGACTTGGTTCCAAACTTGACCTAGATATCATCAAGATGAACATTCTGATCAATTTTGATGCAGATCCAATGAAAAATACGGCCTCTACAGAGGTCACAAGGTTTTTCTATTATTTGACCTACTGACCTAGTTTTGGACTGGACGTGACCCAGTTTCGAACTTGACCTAGATATCATCCAGATGAACATTCTGACCAATTTTAATGCAGATCCCATGAAAAATATGACCTCCAGAGAGGTCACAAGGATTTTCTATTATTTGACCTACTGACCTAGTTTTTGATGGCACGTGACCCAGTTTCGAACTTGACCTAGATATCATCAAGGTGAACATTCCGACCAACTTTCATGAAGATCTTGTGAAAAATATGGCCTCTAGAGAGGTCACAAGGATTTTCTATCATTTGACCTACTGACCTAGTTTTTTGACGGCACGTGACCCAGTTTCAAACTTGACCTAGATATCATCAAGGTGAACACTCAGACCAACTTTCATGAAGATCTTGTGAAAAATATGGCCTCTAGAGAGGTCACAAGGATTTTCTATTTTTAGACCTACTGACCTAGTTTTTGACGGCACCCGATCCAGTTTCGAACTTGACCTAGATATTATCAAGGTGAACATTCAGACCAACTTTCATGAAGATCTTGTGAAAAATATGGCCTCTAGAGAGGTCACAAGGTTTTTCTATTTTTAGACCTACTGACCTAGTTTTTGATGGCACCCGACCCATTTTCAAACTTGACCTAGATATCATCAAGGTGAACATTCAGACCAACTTTCATGAAGATCTTGTGAAAAATATGGCCTCTAGAGAGGTCACAAGGTTTTTCTATTTTTAGACCTACTGACCTAGTTTTTGATGGCACGTGACCCAGTTTCGAACTTGACCTAGATATCATCAAGGTGAACACTCTGACCAACTTTCATGCAGATCCCATTAAAAATGTTACCTCTAGAGTGGTCACAAGCAAAAGTTTACGCACAGACGACAGACACTGCGCGATCACAAAAGCTCACCTTGTCACTTTGTGACAGGTGAGCTAAAAATATTTACAAAGGAATTATTTACCTATTCACAACACCAAACAATTGTCTTCAGTCAAATCTGAGAAGTTGTAGACTTATATACACAAAGGCGGTCAATCCCCATCTATGCGACAAATTTCACATTGTTCAAGCGCTCTCATTTCAGGGTTTTGGGTACTGAAAATATAAGAAATCCAACAAAATAAGTAAACATACAATTCAGGACCTCAAATATGATGATTTATGCTCAATGTAGCATTTAAGGAAACCAATATTCAAGTCTAGTGTGTGAAAATCTGCCTGTTTGCCTTCGAAATCTATTGAAATATGCCAATTTCAGGCCTGATCTGTTCAATTTCAAGTCCGTAAACTGATTTTTCTTGCACAGATTATGATTACACATATTTCTCTATTCAGACTGTGTGTACTGTGTAAATTCAAGTATCCAAAAGAGCAATTTAATGTAAACAAGAATAGAAATATTATATATGAGCCGTGCCATTGGAAACCAACATAGTTACATCCGCGCAGTCTGGTCAGGATCCATACTGTTCGCTAATGGTTTCTCTAACTGCAGTAGGCTTTAAAAGTGAACAGCATGGATCCTGACTAGACTGCGCCGATGAGCAGGCTGGTCTGGATCCATCCTGATCGCAAACCCACTATGTTGGTTTTGTCATGGCGCGGCTCATATATAATATCCGACTCTAGGTCAGATTTCCTCGGCCGCAGCTCAAATTTCTAAAAATCCATGGCAGCATTTGTAATACACCATTTTGTTTTCCACAAACGGTTTCAAACATAGAACTTATACAAATGCATTTTATGCATGAAAACCTGCAAAATTAGAAAATTTTCAGAAATATGTATGCTGAAAGTAGGATTTTCACATTTTTCAAGCATGTATAGTTTTTACTCAAACTGAAGCTATTTCAGCAATTATAATAATTAATTCAAGTAATTTCCAGATTTCTATGCCAACCAGTCATTCTCCATCAAAATTACAGCCATGTAGATTGCAAAATAACAAAAATATTGACAATATACTTTCTGAATTTTTCCATTAAATCAGGCCTAAGACCTTGTTACAACTTCCTTATTGTGGACAACCAAGGGCAAGTAACTGTGATCTTGTTCCTATCTGGGCGAAGCCTCTGCACATACCTTGTTTGCATGCTGAACAATGTTAATGTGAAGTTCAAGTAAGATATACGCAATAGTGACAAAGAAAAACAAAATTTGCTGAAAAACTTTAACCACCTCCTGTCATGAGCTTTAATGAAACAGAATTATTTGAAGGAATTTGGTAAACAGCTATACAAGGAACAATGCCTTGAAATTATTTTCAAATCAAGCCAGATGTTTCAAAGCTGAAGATTTTCAAAGTTTTCTATACATCAATACTGGGAAAACTAGCCTACCCCTGCCCCAGCCGACATGTTTTTTAATGCAAAAGAATTATCTGAAGGAATTTGGGAAATGGTAACGTAAGGAATATTGCTTTGAAATAATTTTCAAATCAAGCCAGATGTTTCAAAGCTGAAGATTTTCAAAGTTTTCTATACATCAATACTGGGAAAACTAACCTACCCCCGCAGCCCTACCCCACATTTTTTTAATGCAAAACTGCTGTGTAATTACTTTAAAACCGGACAAGCAATTTCTGACAAGATCTTCCAAAGTTTTCCATATAACTAAACTAAGAACATTAGCCTGGACCTATGTGTTTATTTTTTTTGTTTTGTTTTTTGTATAGGTCACCCAAGGAACATTTCTGGGATAGTATTTCAAAATGTCTTCTGGGAAGAATATTATAATGTTTCTCCATTTAGTTGCCATCGCAACAAGAATTCTGCTATGATAGTCTTGAAATCTGAAATAAGAGATATAGAGGAATTGCATTGAGACTTTAACCTAAAATTCAAGGTAAAAGGTGGGGGGTGGGAATAATTCATGAAATATTGGTACCAGAGTTCTGGACTTTAATTCAAATGATGTGGTGATAAGGTGGAACAACGACATACAGTTTGAATCAAATCCATTCAGTAATGCCTGAGACAGAGTGAAATGGCATCAGAACTCCAGATAAGATGCGTATTTGCGTATATACTTTTTGAAATTTACGAAAAACGCAATTAAAATCAAACCTACGCGTACTGATATGCATTGAAAAAAACAGGATACATACTGTAAGTGTCTTAATATTAGCGGAGTACTCATGGTTCATACAGGACTTGGCAAAAAAAATTCAAGGACTTTTCAAGGACTTTTTATGGATTTTCAAGGACTATTTTAATCGCTTTAAATCTTAAATTACAAAACCATTTAGGCTCTTCATAAGGCATTATGACAGAAGAAAAGTTACAGAACAGTTTTATTTTCCATAAGCTACAACAGCATATCTTAACCTTTATGAGATCTTCAATGGGATTACCTTTTATGAGCTATATTTGCCTGTATACATACTTAGTACATGTTTGTTATAAGTCTTTCAAGCTCTCAAGACTAGTTTTCAATTTGTCCTCAAGGGACTTTACTTCTTGTTTTCGTGTGTGATTTCAACGCACTTTCTCCCATAGTTCCGACATCAATGAGTTTATCACATACACTTATGCTTGTCTGACTTAAACTCCTTTAACCACGATGAATAATCATCCTGTGTAAGCCATTTATTGGCGAAACTACATTTATTTTTTGGGCCACTCATTGTTGTTGTTGATAAGTCACGCTACAATGACCTTGCGCATAATATTTTAACGTTGTGAAAATCGCTATTCCGTATCTAACTTCCGTACCGAAACGGTGTTCAACTAGCGTTCCCTCCGTGGGTGTGCATGTATTTTTATTTTACACCGTTTTTTCGCTCGTTTTGACTTATTTATTATTTATTTTTGTATTTTTCCCCTACAATACGATTGCACCCCCATTTTTAGCAAAATTTAAGGACTTTTCTACCTTTTTTTTCAAAATTCAAGTACTTTTTCAGGGGATTTTTGGAAGAAAAAAAATCAAGGACTTTTCAAGGACTTAGGATCAAATTCAAGGACTTTCAAGGACCTGTGCGAACCATGGTACTAATTTTCGTGCTATTCACAGGATCAGGCATGCGCTAGTTCATGTCTAGCACTGATATTAGACTGAAATGATAGGCTTTCCTTAAAAAAGTGATATTTGTAGTATTGAATACTGTAATTGCAATGAAACAGAGAACAGTGGAATATCTATTTATTGTGTAAATATGACAATAACTGTATTCCTAACTAATATTCTGCAGAAAGCTTTAAATAGTATAATTTAACCTGTTTGAATGTTAGTATAAAAATAACTCCTTATGTAAATTAAGTTGCTTTTTTTCTTCTTGTCCGTAAACATGGTATACAACACCTACGGAATAGTTACAAGTGTCAACATAACATTTTACTGCTTTGAAAACCAGGTGTAAATTTGAAAACAAACAATAATCGCCATTCTGCACTGTATACATGTACAAATTCACAGTATACAGATTAACACTAATCTAAACAAATGTAGATTTTATGCCATACTGTAGACCTATGCATGTTTATTTGCATGCCTGGTCGTTTTCATTACGAAGAGCATTCAGCCACCAATTGGCTATTTTAGCGCCGGTGATACTGCGCAAATACAAGTATGCACTAAAAAGTCAAACTACAGTCGAGACTGCCTTAACGACCCCTGAATTTAGCGACTCCCTGTCATATGCGACCCTATTTTAAGCTCCGGACGCAATTTACTATAAAAAGAGTCTGAATTTAGCAACCCCCTGCCTTACGCGACAAGCGACTGTGAAATCAGGCTCCCGAATCGATATTTAGACCGTTTTCAGCGACTTTGAGACGCCCCCTTGCAAGATTTTACACGACAGAGTTACCGTTCTTTATCTCGCGTGAAGTTGTTTGAGACGAGAACTTATTTGTTTACAAAAAATGGCCGATGAAAAGCATAAAAAAGAACTGTTTTGACATTAGAACAACGTGTTAAGGCACTTGGATTGTTCGATTAGGGAAAACCAGCGTATAAAGTCGCTGAAGAATTCGGAGTCGGTGCATAAATTAACTTTATTCCTGGTGAAACAAAAATATGGCGGTATTTAACAGGAAACGACGTAGTAAACACAGATTAAAGATGCAGTCAGTAATCGAATAAATGACAATGAATAATTAGTACACAAAAATATAAATGTCATAAACCTCAGTGTGTAAGTAGTTCAAATGGAACATTTATATTTTACTGCTCCCCTTTATTTTCTTGCCAGATCATGAGCTTAAATTTGTTTTATCAACATCATACGAATGATGCAAATTATTTGAAATTTATATTTTATCAATATGCAATTAAAGAAATAGTATTTAATCATTTTCCACTCCTATCTTAAAAGAGGCCAATATATAAGTATCCGATATTCATATATTTTAATTGGAAAAATATATGAAACCAGCGTCATCCTGTTAAGTGAGACTGTTTTAAGAGACTCCCTGTCATATGTGACCTTTTTCGCTGCTTCCCAAAGTCGGTCTCTTAAAACAGTCTCGACTGTACTCAATTTAAGGCATTTGCCCTAAAATTTAGCCGCGCTAATATAAGTACACTTACAGTAGTTTACTCGATTTAAGTGTGTAATCCAATACAGAACCTCCTTTTTGAAGAGTATTCAATTCCTACCATAAACCTACTTTTACTGCAGTTCTTAGGGGTGCGTAGGTTCAAGCCCTACTGGGACACAATTTTTTTTCCCCTTATTTACTAGTAAGTTTTTACTTCTTTCAAGACTTATTATTGATTTTTTGTATAAAAATGGAAAAAGATGAATCTTATAAGTAATTTCTTGGTGTTCAAAGTGAATATACTACTTAAACAGAAGGGGTAGAGTTACACATCTTTAAAAATATTGAGTTACACGCGGTGAAAGTTCTCTATTTTGCTTTCACTCTTAGATTATATATTGTGGAAGAAATTTAGGTAGGTTTTACATCTTCCCTAAGGTTATTTTTAAATGGAGTAAGTAAAATCCAAAACAGAAACGCAGCATTCGACCTTATTTTTTCAATGTTGAAGTATGAATTCTGTCTCATTAAATCCGTTTACTTGAGACACCATGGAAAAAATTACATTGAATTTTTTATTTTGTGTTTTATAATTGTTTACCAATAGTTTTATGTTTCTTCTATTGAAATTAATGGTAAAATGAGTTCTCTGCAAACGTTTTGGATAGTGGCTATCACTTTGAAATTTGTCTCTACTTGAGCTTGAGGAGATACCATAAGTTATTCAAAATTTATAAAAAAAAACTGCACGGTAAAAGTTGTTTAAAATTTGCAAAATAGTGCAACACATGGTTACCTTTCAGAATATACCAAGCAAATGCCATTATGTAAATATTACTATTAGTGACCTAATACCTTAAACTGGGAACTTCAAAATTTCAAAGAACTACTTCCTAGGACACAACGACCCGGAAGTACTTCAATACCGGGGTGACACCTAAATCTACTTTGAATTAAGCCAAATCTTTTACGCATTCTGGTAAATTAGGGTATTGAGAGAAATACTCAACAAGGCATTCTCACCGCAAACTAAATTCTGTACAAACATGGGGCTTACTTTGTGGACAAATTGGCTCGGAAACCGGTATTTCAAGTGAAAATATACAAATTAGGAAAATTGTCATATCTTGAAAAAATTTTGATGGATTTTTATGAAATAAAGTTTGGTGTCACCGGCTGGTCTCGTAAAATCTTTTATATAACAGTATGCCTTATTTTTTCTGTAAACTGGTATATATCAAATAAGAAATTACAAAAAAAAGATATTTTCATTAAAAAAATACAGTTTGCTAGCTGAAATAAAAATAAATTGATATTTTAAAGATTTAAAGGACAAAATTCCATGACAAAGACCAATTAGGATTACTGCAACTAATATCTGAAAGTAAAACACACCCGTATACCACACAATTTACTAACAAGAGCTCGTCGAACACAAAATGACCCCCTCCCCACCATGATGCATTCAGTAATTGCACAAGGAACAGAAATTATATGCTCACTGTAAACAAAAGTTCTACCATTCTGGTTTAATCTGACCTTGACCTTTAACCTATTAACCTAACAAGAGATTACAGAGTGATCTTGGCACCATCCACTGAGCCATTTTTGAATGTTCCAAATTTCAAGACCAGCTCAAGGTCAAAATCAATGTCAAATTTCATTTCGGTACAAAACAATGTGTATGTGGTCCAAATTTGAAAGCTGTGGCTTAAGAAATGTGAAAGCAGGTCACTAGATCAATTTCAAGGTCAAAGTTCATTTCGGTAGACAGAAATATGCATGTGCTTCAAATTTGAAGGCTGTAGCTTGAGAAATAGGTAACAGGTAAAAATCAATGTCAAATTTCAATTCAGAATACAAAAATATGCAAGCAGTCCAAATTTGAAGCCTGTAGCTTGAGAAATGTGAAAGTAGGTCACCATGTCAATCTCAAGATCAAAGTTCATTCCGGTACACAAAACTATGCATGTGGTTCAAATTTGAAGGCTGTAGCTTGAGAAATGTGAAAGTAGGTCACTAGCTCAAAATCAAGGTCAAATTTTATTTCGGAACACAAAACTATGCAAGTGGTCCAAATTTGAAGCCTGTACCTTCAGAAATGTGAAAGTAGGTCACTAGGTCAATCTCAAGATAAAAGTTCATTTCAGTACACAAAACTATGCTTGTGGTTCAAATTTGAAGGCTGTAGCTTGAGAAATGTGAAAGTAGGCCACTAGGTCAAAATCAAGGTCAAATTTTATTTCGGAACACAAAACTATGCATGTGGTCCAAATTTGAAGCCTGTACCTTCAATAATGTGAAAGTAGGTCACTAGGTCAATAACAAGGTCAAAGTTTTTTTCGGTACACAAACCTATGCATGTGGTCCGAATTTGAAGGCTGTAGCTACATAAATGTGAAAGTAGGTCACTAGGTCAAGATCAAGGTCAACTCATGTCAAGGTTCATCTTGCCACTCAAAACTATACATGTGGTCCAAATTTGAATGATGCAATTTATGGACATGAAGGTTCTAAGGTTTTTCCTATATAAGTCTATATGAACCATATGAGCCCTGGGGCGGGACCATATTTGACCCTAGACATGGTTCATACAGAATATCAGAGACAAAATTCAAGTACTTTTCAAGGACTTTTTACAATTTTTCAAGCACTATTTTTTTTCAAAACCACGACCTAATCTGAAAAACTTTTAATATGTAATGCAAAAATAAAACAACCATCACTTGTCACACCTTTGAAAATGACGAAATTCGATTATTAGATTGATGTAATTCACTATTTTGCTGAGGTTTATCACTATTCTTGTGAGTTTTTAGCGCACTCCTACTAATGATACCTCAAAATTTTGTCACACGACGTACAAATACACTTCGTTCTGTCTGCTCTAAAGGGCTTCAGCCACTGTTTATATTGGTCTTTTGTCTCCCGCTTACTTGAGTAAACGTGTTTATTTTTCTTACTCATTTTAATTCACTGGAAACACTCGCAAATAGCTTAATATTGCGAGTTATTATTCCCCGTACTTTTTTAAACGGAAACGGAAACATGCAAACGGTGATATAGTAGAAATAGCACTCTGTAAATATCGATAAAGTGTGGCCGTAGACCACTATAATAGCATACGAGTGACTCGATCCTGCAATTTCACGAATTTATTTTCATTTTCTACGATTTATTTTAAGCCTTAAATTCTTTTTGCAAAGCAAAGTTACGGAAAGAATATTTTCAAGGAGTGAAAGGTCAAATTCAAGGAGTTTTTTTCAAAATTCAAGTACTTTTCCAGGTTTTTTAGGGGTTTTGTCATTTTCAAGGAGTTTTCAAGGACTACCATCGAATTCAAGGACTTTTCAAGGCCTGTGTGAACCCTGCTAGAGGGATAATTTGAACAAACTTGGTAGAGAACCACTAAATGATGCTACATTACAAAATATCAAAGCCATAGTCTTTGCGGTTTGGACAAGAAGATTTTCAAACTTTTTTCCAATATAAGTCTAGGTAAACCATGTGACCCCCAGGGCGGAGCCATATTTGACCCTAGGGGGATATTTTTAACAATCTTAGTAGAGGACCACTAGATGTTGTCATATACAAAATATCAATAGCCCTAGGCCCTTTGGTTTTGGACAAGAGGTTTTTCAAAGTTTTTTCCAATATAAGTCTATATAAATCTTGTGAACCCCGGGCAGGGGCCATATTTGACCCCAGGGAAATAATCTGAACAATCTTGGTAGAGGACCACTAGATTTTGCTACATACCAAATATCAAAGCCCTAGGCCCTATGGTTTGGACAAGAAGATCAGAAACCGTTTTAACTGTTCCTGGCCAATGTGACCTTGACCTTTGACCTAATGACCTCAAAATCAATAGGGGTCATCTGCTGGTCATGGCTAACCTAACTATCAATTTTCCTGACACTAGGCCCAAGTGTTTTAGAGTTATTGCCTGGAAACCATTTTACTGTTCCTGGTCACTGTGACCTTGACCTTTGACATACTGACCTCAAAATCAATAGGGGTCATCTGCTGGTGATGATCAACCTCCCTATCAACTTTCATGACACTAGGCCTAAGCGTTCTTGAGTTATCATCCGGAAATCGTTTTACTGTGCAGGGTCACTGTGACCTTGACCTTTAACATACTGACCTCAAAATCAATTGGGGTCATCTGCTGGTCATTACCAACCTCCCTATCAACTTTCATGATCCTAGGCTCAAGTGTTCTTGAGTTATCATCCGGAAACCGTTTTACTATTCAGGGTCACTGTGACCTTGACCTTTGACATACAGACTTCAAAATCAATAGGGGTCATCTGCTGGTGATGATCAACCTCCCTATCAAGTTTCATGATCCAAGGCCCAAGCGTTCTTGAGTTATCATCCGGAAACGGATTGGTCTACATTCCGACCGACCGACATCTGCAAAACAATATACCCCTCCTTCTTCGAAGGGGGGCATAATAATATCAATTAAGGTCAAACGTGATTATCTAAGACTTATCACCTCTTAATGATGCATTTCAAATAGACTTTCTGATAGCTAGATTAGCATATATAGTCCTTGAAAAAAAAACCTGAATGTGTTAATAATGGCACAAAAAAGACTTCTACATGTAGTTACAATACTGCCAGACTTCAAGCAGACAGCATCAAAATCTTTCATCAACTGTATAGAATTCAACATGGCAAAGGGAAAACTTAAGCGCCGTGCGGCTGGCGGACATTTCAAGCCAGGAAATAAGAACTTACCTGCTTACCTTCTTCCTTCTAAGGCTGCAACCAATCCTGGATGTAGTTCAACTGTAAATGAAGACCAGGTGGATAGGGGCTTCCCAAAGAAACCCGAGCTTTGACCACGACAGCCGGATCTGAAAATGGAATGTGAACCATTAGGGAACAGGGTTGTGAATCTGGACCAACTAATTTACCTTATGAACAAAGTGTATCAGCAACATAGTTCTGGAAAGTGTAAACAGTTAAATATTTCACTGCACAAGGAAAAGAAATATAGACTAGGCTCAAAATTGCAGTTCAAGTGTAATTCCTGCCATTTCCCTTCAGATAAAATGGAAACAAATAATAGACGCCGGGACGGCAAAGGAGCAGCAATTAACATGTTACTTGCGTCTGCCCTCCAGGATACTGCCATCGAAATAGAAGAAGTGAACTTGATCCTAACTTCGATGGACATACCACCACCAAGTAGAAGTAACATGCAAACATTACTGAATGTTGCCAGCCTCAACACTGTCAAGCTGAATGAGGAGGACATGGCAGCAAAAAAGGCAGCTAGTCATTCAGCATAATCTGGAACAAGGACATCAGATCCCTCAACTTCTAGATCCGTCCTTTGATGGCCGCTACAATGCAATAAGAATGGTGTCCTCTTACAAACCTGGACAGGCAGCTTCACAAGCCTATGGAGTTGCAATTGAAAACCATACAAGCAAATTCGATGAATTGGTATCCCCCGCCGAAAGGGTTTGTGGTGAGGAATGGCAAAAAAATATATCCGGCAAAAAGTTAAGGATGTTAATAAGAAGCAAATAATTTCATTAGTCAAAATCAATTTAACAGAAAACAAAATGTTTAATTAAAGAGTACATAATAAATGTATGATACTTTGATCCTGACTAAAGAATTTATTTTGAATGGGATATGCTTACTGTAATAAGCTTAGCTTTTAAAATTAATGCAGTTAATTGAAATATGAGCTTTAAGTTTAACTGGAACGAAATATTGTCTTTGAGTGGTTTGGCACCAGGTGTTGTTGTTTAACATGTACATTTGAACTTAAAAAAACAGATGTCCTTATGAGAACACTGGTAAGATATCTTGAACATGACTGAGGGCAAGGCTTGTGCAGTCACAACTTAACATGTTGAAGGTTTGAACATTTAAAAAAAATAAATAAAAGGAATGGAAATATATATATGTATATATATTTATTTTTTAAGGGTGTGTGGGTGCGGGGGAACAGGAGAGGAAACAAAATTTCACATGTTGATTATAAATATTGATGGAAAATTAAAAATGAAAAACAAGAGGGTCATGATGACCCTGGATCGCTCACCAGAGTAATATGAGCTACATGTTTCTAATGTCAAACTGATGATTTTTAGAAATTTTTTGGAAAATTTTCCGATGTACAATCAAGTAACCCCTGGGGCGGGGCCAATTTTACCCCGGGGGTCATGATTTGAACAAAGTTTGTAGAAGTCTACTAGGAAATGTTACATATCAAATATCTAAGATCTAGGCCTTCTGGTTTATTTTTAGCAAATTTATGAAGATTTCCCTATGTACAATCAAGTAACCCCTGGGGCTGGGTCAAGATTTGAACCAATTTTGTAGAGGTCCACTAGGCAATGCTACATGTCAAATATCTCAGTTCTAGGCCTTCTGGTTTATTTTTAGAAAATTTTGAAGATTTTTCTATGTACAATCAAGTAACCCCATGGGGCGGGGTCAATTTGACCCCGGGGTCATGATTTGAACAAATTTTGTAGAAGTCTACTAGGCAATGCTACATGTCAAATATCTAAGACCTAGGCCTTCCAGTTTATTTTTAGAAAATTTTTGAAGATTTTCCTATGTAAAATCAAGTGACCCCTGGAGCGGGGTCAATTTTGACCCAGGGGTCATGATTTGAACAAATTTTGTAGAGGTCCACTAGGCAATGCTACATGTGAAATATCTAAGCTCTAGGCCTTCTGGTTTATTTTAAGAAAATTTTTAATGATTTTCCTAAGTAAAATCAAGTGACCCCTGGGGCGGGGTCATGATTTGAACAAATTTTGTAGAGGTCCACTAGGCTATGCTACATGTGAAATATCTAAGCTGTAGGCCTTCTGGTTTATTTTTATAAAATTTGAAGATTTTTCTATGTACAATGAAGTAACCCCATGGGGCTGGGTCATTTTGACCCTGGGGGTCATGATTTGAACAAATTTTGTAGAACTCTATTAGGCAATGCTGCATGTCAAATACCTAAGATCTAGGCCTTCTGGTTTATTTTTAGAAAATTTTTGAAGATTTTCCTATGTAAAATCAAGTGACCCCTGAAGTGGGTCAATTTTGACCCCGGGGGGTCATGATTTGAACAAATTTTGTAGAGGTCCACTAGGCAATGCTACATGTGAAATATCTAAGCTCTAGGCCCTCTGGTTAATTTTTAGAAAATTTTTGAAGATTTTTCTATGTAAAATCAAGTGACCCCTGGGGCAGGGTCAATTTTGACCCTGGGGTCATGATTTGAACAAATTTTGTAGAGGTCTACTAGGCAATGCTACATGTGAAATATCTAAGCTCTAGGCCTTCTGGTTTATTTTTAGAAATTTTTTGAAGATTTTCCTATGTAAAATCAAGTGACCCATGGGGCAGGGTCAATTTTGACCCCGGGGTCATGATTTGAACAACTTTAGTAGAGGTCCACTAGGCAATGCTACAAGTCATATATCTAAGCTCTAGGGCTTCTGGTTTTTGAGAAGAAGATTTTTAAAGATTTTCCTATGTAAAATCAAGTGACCCCTGGGTGGGGTCAATTTTGACCCCGGAGTCACCCTGGGTGACCAAGGCAAGTGGGCGACCAGGTGTGGATGCGCAACTTTACATGTTTATAATAAATGTTCACAGAAAAGAATGAAAGAAATTTAATGAAATTCTGCCAAATGGCAAGTTTGTTATGTACAAATATGTGGATTTTTAGACAATTAAAGGGCAATAACTCTGCAGTTACAAAAGAAATCCATACGAAATTGTGTGTGCACAACCACATTATAGTGCTCTAAATTCTGTTAAAGTTTCATAGTTATAGGTCAAAAATATCAAAAGTTATGATGCAGAAATTGCCATATTTATAGTACCCTATATAGTTAACACTAGAAACTTCTAAGGGCCATAACTCTGGTGTTACTTGGGCAATCTGACTGAAACTTCACGGGCCACAAGAACTCATAGTGGTGAACATGTATATGAAGTTTTAAATAAATATTCCCAACCATTTCCTAGATATGGCTCCGGAAGGACGGACGGACGGAAAGACGGACGGACGGACGGACAACGCCAAAACTATATCCCTCCGACTTCCGTCGGGGGATAACAAGCTACAAGTACATAGTGGGACTAGCTGTATAAAGTAAGCTTTGCTGGACAGGGGCTTATCTGAAGAACAAGGGGATCGACATAACTTGTCCTGGTGGCCATGCTGAATGCACAGCAACAATACCATACATGGAGCCTCATTCTGAATGAAAAATGGCATACGGCATTGCTGAGCAGTTGTCAAATGAGGACCTACTTATCCACACACTGACAACTGATGGAGACACGGCAGCCCATCTGGGAATGAATGACTTCTATGATAAGCCAGGCTATATGCCTGGAGTGTCAACAGCCAGGCAGATCCACATCATCTTTGAAGCATGCAAGTAAGATAAGCCCGGACTTCCAACTTGAGCCAGACAGTATTCCAAGGCAAAAAACTGACAGGCAGTGCCAGACAACAAGCCATTTCAGCTCTGGGTAAATACATCAAGGCTACATGTAGCGCAATCATAGAGAAACTTCGTACCAATGGAAATGGACTGACAGAAGAAGTAAATCACTTACCGGCAATAAGAGCAACTACTATACAGTGCTACGCTGGAAACAGCAGCTTCTGTTCACACGACTCAATAGTTTGCTCTGGTCTAGGGAGTGTTGGTGACTGGTGGTACCATTCTAAGTTTCTACCAACGCATGGAATTCATCACCTGCAATTGAGCAAAAATGACCGTGAGCTGTTGTCAGCAATTCCTGAGGTAAGACTCAGTGAGTGTGCAATTATGAGTGTGACAAGCAACACTTCAACACAGAAGTGTGAGGGGTTAAAACAGGGCAGTACTATCTACTATCCCGAAAGACATTAACCTGTCCAGAAACTTTACTGGTAGTCTGGCATCAAAAACACTTCAGCTGAACAATTCATTGTAAGCTTCTCTGGAAAAAAAGTCAAAAGCATTACTGGATTGACTCTTTCACCACGAGCAAAAAGGTATCTCAAAACATCTTGAAAGAGGTCACAGAGACATAAATATCATCAAACAACAGCCAAGTTCAAGACCCGCAGAAAAAATAATCAAGCAAAGCTGGAATATGCTTATCATAAAGCCCGCAGTTCAGGCCAGTATCTGGACGGGTACGTGAAAGGACAACTTAATGAGGCACCGTCAGCAAACAGTGTTTCTAAAACTTAATGTCTTAGAAACGTAGCGATTGTTCACCTACTAGAAAAAGGACAAGAGCAGTCACAGGAGACAGCGCGCTCGACTATTTCGATGCTGGATAGTGAAACTGGGCACATCTGAGGAAACTAGAGCTGTCACTGGAGAGTTTAATTACTCCAATGATGGATGAAGATAATGCACAATAGCTTGAGTCTGTGTCAAAAATATCAAGTAATAAGACAGGTAAATATAAAGTGTATCCAAACATTATATAACTATAATTCTAAACAAAAAGGGGGCATAATTCATAAAATATTGATGCAGGAGTTATGTACCTTGTGTCATATGATGAGGATGATGATTTGAAACAAGTACTTCAAGTATGAATCAAATCCATTCAGTAATAACTGAGATATAGTGAAAATATATTAAAATTAACCTTAAATTCTAAGTAAAAGGGGGAATAATTCATGAAACATTAGTGCTAGAGTTATGAACCTTGTGACAATATGATGTGGGTGATGATGTTGAACAACTAATTCAAGTATGAATAAAATACATTCAGTAATAACAGAGATAGAGTGAAAGTGCATCAAAACTTTAACCTTAAATTCTAAGTAAAAAAGGGAAATAATTCATTAAAAATTTGTGCCAGAATTATGCAACTTGTGTCATATAATGTGGGTGATGATGTTGAACTATTATTTTAAGTTTGAATCAAATCCATTCAGTAATAACAGAGATAGGGTGAAAGTGCATCAAAACTTTAACCTGAAAATCTAAGTGAAAAGGGGGGATAAATCATGAAATATTTGTGCAAGAGTTATTACCCTTATGTCAGATGATGTGGGTGATGATGAGGAATAACTATTTTAAGTTTGAATCAAATCCATCAAGTAATTACTGAGATATGATGAAAAAAGAGAAAGTGTAAAAAAACTTTAACCAAGGTGGGGACGCGGAAAGACGCCGACACCGGGTCCAGTAGGATAGCTCTCCTTATACTTCGTATAGTCAAGCTAAAAAGAAACAAGAGGGCCAAGATGGCCCTAGGTCGCTCACCTAAGAAACACTCCATAACAGTGTAAAACTTGTTTGACCTAGTGATTTCATGGAAACAAATATTCTGACCAATTTTCATTAAGATTGGACCAAAAAATTGGTCTCTTGCGATAAAACAAGCATTATCTTAGATATGACCTAGTTTTTGACCCTAGATGACCCATGTTCAAACTCGACCTAGATTTTATCAAGGCAATCATTCTGACCAAAATTCATGAAGATCAACTGAAAAATACAGCCTCTATCACATACAGAAGTTTTTTCTTTGATTTGACCAAGTGACCTAGTTTTTGACCTCAGATGACCTATATTCAAATGTGACCTAGATTTCATTAAGGCAATCAACCTGACCAAATTTCATAAAAATCAATTGAAAAAAAACAGTCTCTATCGCATACACAAGATTCTTCTTTAATTTGACCTAGTGACCTAGTTTTTGACCTCAGATAACCCATATTCAAAATCGACCTAGATTTCATCAAGGCAATCACTCTGACCAAATTTCATGAAGATCAATTGAAAAATACATCCTCTATTGCATACACAATGTTTTTCTTCGATTTGACCTAGTGACCTAGTTTTTGACCCCAGATGACCCATTTTCGAATTCGGCCTAGATTTTATCAAGGTAATCATTCTGGCTAAATTTCATGAAGATCAGTTGAAAAATACAGCTTCTATTGCATACACAAGGTTTTTCTTTGATTTGACCTAGTGACCTAGTTTTTGACCCCAGATGACCCATTTTCGAATTTGGTCTAAATTTCATCAAGATAATCATTCTGACCAAAATTCATGAAGATCAATTGAAAAATACAGCCTCCATCGCATACACAGGGTTTTTACGTGATATGACCTAGTGACCTAGTTTGTGACCCCAGATGACCCATTTTCGAACTCGGCCTAGATTTCATCAAGGTAATCATTCTGACCAAAATTCATGAAGATCAATTGAAAAATACCGCCTCTATCGCATACACAAGGTTTTTCTTTGATTTGATCTAGTGACCTAGTTTTTGATCCGAGATGACCCATTTTCGAACTCGGCCTAGATTTCATCAAGGCAATCATTCTGACCAAAATTCATGAAGATCAATTGAAAAATACAGCCTCTATCGCATACACAAGGTTTTTCTTTGATTTGACCTAGTGACCTAGTTTTTGACCCGAGATGACCCATTTTCGAACTCAGCCTAGATTTCATCAAGGTTATCATTCTGACCAATATTCATGAAGAAGAATTGAAAAATACAGCCTCTATCGCATACACAAGGTTTTTCTTTGATTTGACCTAGTGACCTAGTTTTTGACCCGAGATGACCCATTTTCGAACTCGGCCTAGATTTCATCAAGGTTATCATTCTGACCAATATTCATGAAGATTAATTGAAAAATACCGCCTCTATCGCATACACAAGGTTTTTCTTTGATTTGACCTAGTGACCTAGTTTTTGATCCGAGATGACCCATTTTCGAACTTGGCCTAGATTTCATCAAAGTTATCATTCTGACCAATATTCATGAAGATTAAATGAAAAATACAGCCTCTATCGCATACACAAGGTTTTTCTTTGATTTGACCTAGTGACCTAGTTTTTGATCCGAGATGACCCATTTTCGAACTCGGCCTAGATTTCATCAAGGTTATCATTCTGACTAATATTCATGAAGATTAATTGAAAAATACAGCCTCTATTGCATACACAAGCTAAATGTTGACAGACGACGGACGACAGACGACAGACGACGGACGACAGACGCCGGACATCGAGCGATCAGAAAAACTCACCTGAGCATTGCTCAGGTGAGCTAAAAAGAGAAAGAGCACCGTCACATTCATGGCAGAATGTCTGATGATGGCCTGATTCCGGCCCAAATGGAAAGAGCTCTTGAACATATACTGAAACTAAAATAATACATAAACAACAACAACAACCAAAACAACAGGCATAACTTATATCCATCTTAAATTCATTGTTATACAGACATTTCCCTGTAAATTAAAGAAACAAGAGGACCATGACGGTCCTGAATCGCTCACCTGTCCCCATATGACTCAGTTTTGAAATGAGTATGACGTCGTTTTTTCTATTATTTGACATAGTGACCTAGTTTTTGAGCTCATGTGACCCAGTTTTGAACCTGACCTTGATATCATCAAGATGAACATTCAGACCAACTTTCATACAGATTCCATGAAAAATATGGCCTCTGGAGAGGTCACAAGGTTTTTTTTTATTATTTGACCTACTGACCTAGTTATTGATGGCACGTGACCCAGTTTCGAACCTGACCTAGATATCATCAAGGTGAACATTCTGACCAATTTTCATCAAAAGTATGGCCTCTAGCAGGTCACAAGGTTTTTCTATTTTTAGACCTACTGACCTAGTTTTTGACCGCAGTTGACCCAGTTTCGAACTTGACCTAGATATCATCAAGATGAACATTCAGACCAACTTTCATAAAGATCCCATGAAAAATATGGCCTCTAGAGAGGTCACAAGGTTTTTTATTATTTGACCTACTGACCTAGTTTTTAACGGCACTTGACCCATTTTCGAACTTGACCTAGATATCATCAAGATGAACATTCTGACCAATTTTTATGAAGATCCATTCACAAGTATGGCCTCTAGAGAGGTCACAAGGTTTTTTTTATTTTTAGACCTACTGACCTAGTTTTTGATGGCACGTGACCCAGTTTCGACTTGACCTAGATATTATCAAGATAAACATTCAGATTAACTTTCATACAGATCCCATGAAAAATATGGCCTCTAGAGAGGTCACAAGGTTTTTCTATTATTTGACCTACTGACCTAGTTTTTAAAGGCACGTGACCCAGTTTCGAACTTGACCTAGATATCATCAAGATGAACATTCTGACCAATTTTCATGAAGATCTTGTGAAAAATATGGCCTCTAGAGAGGTCACAATGTTTTTCTATTTTTAGACCTACTGACCTAGTTTTTAACTGCACGTGACCCAGTTTCAAACTTGACCTAGATATCATCAAGATGAACATCCAGACCAACTTTCATACAGATCCCATGAAAAATATGGCCTCTAGAGAGGTCACAAGGTTTTTCTATTATTTGACCTACTGACCTAGTTTTTGGTGGCACGTGACCATGTTTCAAACTTGACCTAGATATCATCAAGGTGAACATTCTGACCAATTTTCATGAAGATCTTGTGAAAAATATGGCCTCTAGAGAGGTCACAAGGTTTTTCTATTTTTAGACCTACTGACCTAGTTTTTGATGGCACGTGACCCAATTTCGAGCTTGACCTAGATATCATCAAGGTAAACATTCTGACTAATTTTAATGAAGATCTTGTGAAAAATATGGCCTCTAGAGAGGTCACAAAGTTTTTCTATTTTTAGACCTACTGACCTAGTTTTTGATGGCACGTGACCCAGTTTCGAACTTGACCTAGATATCATCAAGGTGAACATTCTGACCAATTTTCATAAAGACCCCATGAAAAATGTGACCTCTAGAGTGGTCACAAGCAAAAGTTTACGCACGCATGAACGGACGCACGGACGGACGACGGACGCTGCGTGATCACAAAAGCTCACCTTGTCACTTTGTGACAGGTGAGCTAAAAATAACAGAAAAATAAAACTATGGTAAATGTGTTGATAAATGCACTAGACAGTCTGCTAAGCGGTGCCCTGCCACACCAAAATGCCGATAACACCTAGAATGAGAAAAACAATTTTTCCTTAAATTATTTGTACTGTTTCCCTAAAAAACAAGGTGTTCAACATTTATGCACAGTTTATTATTGCAAAAATGTGATGCCTGTTGACTGGCTGAAATATCAAAATCTCTATAAATTATATGAACCATTAATGCAACACAGTGACTGGTTCGTGTTCTATAACCGGCAGACAGTGGGTCTCTTGGACCTCTGTAACGAAACTGGCCGTAGCCAAATTTGTTAATACAACCGGTCCAAAATATACATTCTCCATTTTCATGCAAGACACTGTTGATCTGCAGTTTGTTGCGGCAATGTTCCAGAACGTCATCCATCCTAAAAAAAAACTGTTCGAAAAAGCAATACACAAAAATAGTGTTTTTTTTTTAAATAAACAAATTAATTTTTTTTTTTTTTTAAATTATTAAAAATCTGTATGATTTTCTTTTATATAGCCCAGTTAATAGTCTTTTTCTTGTTCAGAGTCTTTGCGCTATTGCAGACGACTGAATAATCAAGGGGAGATGACTGTTACTTAATTTAAATGAAAAATTAACTATTCAATTTTTAAAAATTCAATAAAATTAAAATTTCATAAACCTTGATAAAATCCTTTTAGCCACTGGTTTCTATTGTTATCAGCTACTAGTGTGTGAAGTTCCACTGCTGTAAACCCTTTGGTTGCTGAGATATTCAAAAGTAACTATTTCCCATATAGGTGTCGGCCCAGTACAATTTCTTTGTCTTTGCTGTATAGTAAAACAAGCACCTTCTGACATGGATTGTGACTTTCACAACAAAATTGCAGCATTGACAGCTCTGTATTTGTAAAGAACAACCCTGTTCCAGTCAATATAGCTTAGAAAATCACTATCATCAACGATGAATTTTTTTGCTACACATCAAAGTTTTAAGTCCATGTTCATATTTCCAATAAACATCTGTCATGTCTACCAGTCTGGAGTAGTTTTTTAATCTATCCGCACAGGAATATAGTCCTGAAAAACACAGACAAAACAACTGTTAAAGACATCAGAAATGGCACAAAATGTACACAGTGTCAGTAAATACATTTAGAATTTAACATGTCGAAGTAGGGATGGCTTTAAACTAAGAACTTCAAAATTTCAAAGAACTACTTCCTAGGATACAATGACCCGGAAGTACTTCAATACCGGGGTGACCCCATAAAGTAACTGAAATTAAGATGTAGTATAAGATGTAATGTATGCAGTTAACAAAATGTTAAAACTATTTGAATGAAGGCTCAAGAATATCCAGGAAAACAGCATTGGCCGACAAAGGCACATCAGCGGAGCACATGAATTTCAGAAAATGATACAAACAGTTATTATTATTACCCTGTAATGATTTCAAATACTTAAAAATCATTTAGAAAATCTAAAATACGCTTTTGAAAAAATATCTAGGAATAAAATACCCTTTTGAAAAAAAAAAACTAGGGGATAAAATACCCTTAAATCTTATCTGGAGCTCTGAGAGCATCAAAACTTTAAATCTGAAATTCTAAATAAAAAGGGGGATAACTCATGAAACATTGTGGCAAGTGTTATGGCCCTTGTGTAACATGATATAAGTGATGATGTTGAATAACTATTTTAAGTCTGAATCAAATCCATTTAGTAATACCTGAGATAGAGTGAAAGTGCATCAAAAATCTAACCTGAAATTCTAAGTAAAAGGGGGCATAATTCAGGAAATATTGGTACCAGAGTTATGGACCTTGTGTCATATGATATGGTTGATTAGGTAGAATAATATTTTAAATTTGAATCAAATCTATTTAGTAATATCTGAGAAAGAGTGAAAGCGCATCAAAACATTCTAAGTAAAAGGGGGATTATTCATTAAATATTGGTGTGAGAGTTAGAGTTATGGCCCTTGTGATTTGAGTTGTGATGAGCAATAACCATTTAAAAATTGAAATAAATCCATCAAGTAATTATAGTGATAAAAAGAAAGTGCATCAAAACTTTAACCAAAGTGCATACACAGGACACCGATGCCGGGTCGAGCAGGACAGCTCTCTACACTTTGTATAGTCGACTAAAACTTACCAAAAATCTTTTGCAATCTGTCTTAGTAACTGTGAAAACTCTGCCAAATTATTTGAGAATCTCGCATCTATTGCGAATTTGTTGACTGGACAGACAGGTAAAAGTCTGACGACTGGTACACACATCACTTTCCTACAGGCCTGTAGAAATAATATTATACGGTATGGTAGTGGTTAATTGGTATGAAAATATAATGCTGCATTTACTGTAATTATGGAAGCATCCATCAATTCTTAAAATACCAGTGTAGTCATACTCAATCCAAAACTAGAAACCTGATAAGATTCTGTAAGTGAAAATTTCTATGAAAGCAAGGGCATTTCAGTATGTATTTTTTTAATTAAGTTAGCTCCCTTCAATTGTAAAATCTGTTTTATAGAAGATTGGACATTTGTTGCTGCTTTTTAAAGTATTGGTATCTGTTCAGCTCTTATGTAACTCTAAATGCTGTTTTTAAGTGGTAAATTATTCTTAACAAAAATTATCTGGCTACTTCTTAGCTAGTTCTATGACTGCCATGAAATCCAAATTTCCACCATGGTTCCCTCATACACCAGATAGAACAAAGACCTGCATCTCTTCTTCAATTCTGAACTAACTGTCTGTAGCCATTCTGCTTTACTGTTACTTCACACTACAAAACAAGAGACATTTTCAGAGTGTTTAGAAAGAAATATATTATGAGAAGCAATTTTACAATTTAATGATAATCATCTAAAACTCCTAACTTGTAACTTGAAACTATAAAAGGTTTCCTTTTATGAAATTTCATGCAATGATATTCGTAAGTGAATCTATGTCAAGGGGCCTCCGTGGCTGAGTGGTTAAGGTTGCTCACCTTAAATCACTTGCCCCTCATCGATGTGGGTTCGAGCCTCACTCGGGGCATTGAATTCTTCATGACAAGAAGCCATCCAGCTGGCTTATGGAAGGTCAGTGGTTCTACCCAGGTGCCTGCTCATGATGACATAATGCACGAAGGGGCACTTGGGATCTTCCTCCACCATCAAAGCTAGAAAGTCTCCATATGACCTAAACTTGTGTCGGTGCAACGTTAAACCCAACCCAAAAAAAAACAAACAAATAAAAAGAATTTATGTCAGTAAGTAAAAGGTTTAGACTAAACAAGAAAAAACAATACCTAAAATAACTGCCGTTCAAAATTTATGTCAGTAAGTAAAAGGGTTAGACTAAACAAGAAAAAACAATACCTAAAATAACTGCCGTTCAAAATTTATGTCAGTAAGTAAAAGGTTTAGACTAAACAAGAAAAAACAATACCTAAAATAACTGCCGTTCAAAATTTATGTCAGTAAGTAAAAGGTTTAGACTAAACAAGAAAACACAATACCTAAAATAACTGCCGTTCAAAATTTATGTCAGTAAGTAAAAGGTTTATTCTAAACAAGAAAAAACAATACCTAAAATAACTGCCGTTCAAAATTTATGTCACTTTAGATTTTCCTTAATTTCCCCTGTTATTTTGCGTTATCTGAATAATTACAAAATCAATGCATGTAATGCAAATTTGTTGAAAAGAAAGGAAAAATGAATATATTTACAGATACTCTTAAATTATTTTTACCCTGCTAAATTTTTATAATGCACTTGTCTATCTTTCAATTTGGACAGTACAAGTACCATTAACTGTTAAATGGGATGTTTACTAAAAAGATACTGACTGAATGGCAAACAGAGCAGATCTTAATCAGACTGCAAGGATGGTGTAGGCTGATCATGATCTACACTAATTACTAAGACAGAACCAACCATTAATTATACAATCTTTATGAAAAAACTTCACGGTAAAAGTTTTTAAAAATTAGCAACACAATGCAAAGCACGGTCAACTGTAAGAATATACCAAGCAAATGATAATAGAGATGTTTACCAAAAAGATACTGACTGAATGGCGAACAGAGCAGATCTTGATCAGACTGCAAGGACAGCTTATGCTGATCATGATTTGCAGTGGTTGCTAAGGAAGAATAAATTGTGTCCAGCATTGTAAGGGTAGAGGGACCAATGATAGAAAGAGGAAGAACAGAACAGAAAATATCTGGTACGAATCAAATCTCGGCCATCAAATATTTTAAACAGGCTGCTGGTGTAGTATATATCATTACACCTGAACAGAAACCTAAAACCTTGATTTCTTTCTTAACTGTTTTAGTAAAAATTTCTGTGAAAACAAACCCTGTAATTTACCAAAATAGAATTAAGCAAGGGCATTTGTGTGTATGTGGGGTTTTTTTTCAAATTTGAGTTACCTCCCTTCAACTGTAAAGTTAAAAAAAATCTGGCTTAAGAAGTGCAATTGGATTTACAGGAAAATAATTCTAAATAAGATTTATGGTGTGTTTACTTACCAAATCATTTCATGTCTGCGACCCACAATGTTTCCCATATACACCATGCTGAACTGAGACATGCATCTCTTCAATTTCTAAATTTCATGGTCTGTAGCTATTCTGCTTTTCTGTAACTTCACACCTACAAAATAGTAGAATTTTTTGAAAACGTTTTGTAAATCCATCAAAGTTCTAAAGATGCACATTCAAACAGCACAAATTTAATGAAAATCATCTACTGCAGTTGGACAGACTGCCAGACATTCCATCAGCAAACTTGTAAAAGATAATAAGCACTATACCTAACATTATATACTTGAATTTCAAAGTTACCTTCAATAAATGTAAAGTTGTATGATAATGGTAAAATTATTCAAGTTGATTTAAAACAGTCTTCATGCATCAGAGAACATGAAGGTTTGTAGTATGTGGAAAGGAGTCTGAAAACAAACTATGTGTAATATCAAGAGGTGCGGCAAAAGTTAGTTCCCTTGGTCCGAAGCTTTATTCACATAGGCTGCTTGCCAGTAACCTCTTATGGTTGCATGGAAACATGTATCAATGATCTACCTTATCGATTCAAATCTGCACCATAGTTCCATCAATCACCATATAGAACAATGACCTGTATCTCTTCAGTTCTTAAGTTAATGGTCTCCAGCCATTCTGTGCTACTGTTACTTCACACTACAAAAAGAAATATAAAGTGCACAGACATATTAGATGCACATATATCACAATAAAATCAAGCTGGAGAATTTTAGCTATATAGCTGTAATTTGGTAAAAAAGTGCCAAATAAATAGATCCTATTTTTTTCCATTTTTGGCACTACTGAATATAACAGAGAACCAAATGGACATTATTTCACTTTTCATAAAATAAGACACTTCACCTTTATATTTGCATGTTTTCTTGAAAACGAAAGTAGGGTATTTATTCTGTAGACTGCTTTCTGGAATGCTGCAATTCGATGGTCCCTGACTTCAGATGACTTGCACTCACTGCATACCATTCAACACCACCTTTTCTTTTCATTTTCTTAAAGCAAATGTATGAATATGAATACGTTGTGATAAATAGATCTCCGACGGAATGAATATCTAGAAACTGTATCAAAATTGATCTGAAGTAACTCAATTTTATATGAAACAAGGATTGTAATGTAATACCTAGGTTTATAATCGGATAATTAAGATTTAAACTATACATTTCAGAAGTCAGACAAAACTTGTCAACTCTACAGTAGCTTCAGGGTGTAAAACATCTGTGAATTAATTACTAAGTTTACGGAAGTTGAAAAAAACGTGTCTGCAATGTTTTCCTGTATTATCCTATATATACTCAATATATTCTGTGGTCGAGGGGGGCTTCCCAGGTGACGGGCAAAGGTTATGGTCCTCCCACTCCCGCTAAAACTCAATTATCATTGTTAAAAGCAAGGCTGAAGTACATTTATAATAAGAAATGTTGTCAATAGTGCAGAACTGTTTCAAAAGGCTAATTGAATATTGATTATATCTGTGAAATTAGACCAAACATTTTTAACTTACTGTGCATTGCTCTTTGTAGTATATAAAAATGTTAGAACTGTCATAATCATGTTGTGTTTTAAGATAAACTTCAGGTGCACAAGTGTTACGTTACAGAATCAACTTCTTTTATTGGTATATAACCTTTTAGTGTTCTTTTTCTGAAACTGAGTTACCTCCCTTTCACTGTAAAATTTGTTTTATTTTTAGAAGAAAATTCAGCTTTTCTATAACTCAGATTGCAGCTGAATTAGAGGAAAATGGCTCTAAATGTAAATATCTTCTTACTTGTCACATGCTTTCTGTCCACTATGTTTCCCACACACACCATGTTGAACAATTTAGCGCTGTATCTCTTCATTTCTCTTCAAGGTCTGTAGGTATTCTGCATTACTGTCACTTCTCACATTGCACTGCAAAAGATTTGTTTGTTTTTTGTTTTAGGTTTAATGCTATTTTTCAACAATATTTCAGTTGTGTTCCGGCCAGCAGAAATTTAACCTTTCCTGTGAGTGTTCCTGGATTCTGTATCAGTACAAACTTGTTCTCTGCAACTAGCAATTCCGCATATGAAACAGAGGTTGAATAAAAATAATGTCACAGAGAACATGTGCCAAACACGTGGCCCTAACTCACGGATGTGCAGGCTGATCTTGGTCTGCACTGTTCGCTATGCTATCAATAAATTTTCAGTGAACACCCCTTTGAATTATAAATGTTACTGCCCAGATTGAATGACAGACCAGTCCATTTTAGAAATTTAGCAGGGTAAAGGTTTATTGTTCACACAGTCTACAAAATATGTTACAGTCAATATTGACTTAACTGATCGGTATTCCTTGACCAACAGACTATATGCACTGGTCACAAAGGCAGAATCACTTGCCGACACTGGTAACAGCAGGCTAAAGGTTAAACAAGAGCTCATCAAACACGAAATGCCCCCCTTGATGCATTCAGTAATTGTACAAGGAACAGAAATTATTTGCTCACTGTAAACAAAAATTCTACTGTTCTGGTTAAATGTGACATTGACCTTTGTCCTATTGACCTCAAGTTATCTTCCAGAAACCGTTTAACTGTTCCTGGCCAATCTGACCTTGAACTTTAACCAAATGACCTCAAAATTAATAGGGGCCATCTGCTGGTCATGATAAATCTCCTATCAATTTTCCTGATCCCTGGCCCAAGAGTTCTTGAGTTATCGCCCGGAAACCATTTTACTGTTCCTGGTCACTGTGACCTACTGACCTCAAAATCAACAGGGGTCATCTGCTGGTCATGACCAACCTCCTTATCAACTTTCATGCAATCTTGAGTTATCATCTGGAAACCGTTTAACTGTTCCGGGTCACTGTGACCTTGAACTTTGACATGCTGACCTCAAAATCAATAGGGGTCATCTGCTGGTCATGACCAACCTCCCTATCAACTTTCATGAATCTAGGCCGAAGCGTTCTTGAGTTATCATCCGGAAACCCTTTAATTGTTCAGGGTCATTGTGACCTTGACCTCTGACATACAGATCTCAAAATCAATAGGGGTCATCTGCAGGTGATGACCAACCTTCCTATCAACTTTCATGATCCTAGGCCCCAGCGTTCTTTAGTTATAATCCGGAAACGGATTGGTCTACTTACAAGTTTGGTTAAAATCAAATCATAAATGAAGTTGCTATTGTGCAGACAAGGTCAAAATAGCTAATTTTGGCCCTTTCAGGGGCCATTACTCTGGAACCCATTAAGGGATCTGGCCGGTTCAATAAAGGAACTGAGATCTTACGGCAACACAAGTTTTGTGCAAGTTTGATTAAATTCAAATCATAAACGAAGTTGCTATTGTGCAGACAAGGTCAAAATTGCTAATTCTGGCCCTTTCAGGGGCCATAACTCTGGAACCCATAATGGAATCTGGCCAGTTCAAGAAAGGAACCAAGATCTTATGGTGATACAAGTTGTGTGCTAGTTTGGTAAAACTCAAATCATAAATGAAGCTGCTATTGTGCAGACAAGGTCAAAATTACAAATTCTGGTCCTTTCAGGGGCCATTTCTCTGGAACCCATAATGGGATCTGGCCAGTTCAAGAAAGGAACCATGATCTTATGGTAATACAAGTTGTGTGCAAGTTTGGTTAAAATATAACAACAAAAGAAACCAATATTGTGCATACAAGAAATAGTTGACGGACGGACGCACGGACTGACGACGAACGAAAGATGATCACAAAAGCTCACCTTGTCACTATGTGACAGGTAAGCTAAAAACGGGACAGTGAGTTTTCACGTGTTTATTCTAGGACTGTAACGGGTATCCGAGTCAGGGTTTTTTTCCGGCCGTTTTTACAGCCGTTATTCAGCTATATTCCCAATGCCAAAAAGTATGTTTTTTTCCCAAAATGAGTGCAAAAATTCCCAATCTACATTGTGAAAAAAAAAAATCATCAAAACTGCACAAAAATTGACCAAATTATGGACAATTTTGTAATGGAAGTATGTTAAAGATGTTCTAAAATGTGAAATAAGTGTATGAGAAAAGTCTTTAAATACATCCTTACTTTATCCTATGGGACTAAATATTTCCCAATTTGGAACATTTACGCGTCAAAATTCCCAATTTTGGGGGTTTAGGCTATGTTCCCAAATTAGCTACTATAAAAATAGATTTGCGAAAATAAAAATAGCAATATTGGAAATCCAAAACATACAGAAGACGAATGTGAATGTGTTGTTCTCAGATCTTTGTTTAGAAAATCAGGTACTTTAGTCTGATTGTATCTCTTGAACATATGATGGAATCTAGCTGGTTTTCAATAGGATCCGAGATCTTATTGTGACTTAATTTGTGTGTAAATGTAGTTAAAGTCGAAAGTAAAATGTCATGGCCATCATGTTCAGGAATTAAAATCTGTTGAAAATCAGGTCGTGTTCAAAAGAAATTGTGGACAGACGACGGACGAAGGGCAATCAAATAATCTCATCTTGTCACTAAGAAAAAAATATAAACTTTTTCCTCGACACTTTAAGATGCTGTGTTAAACGTCTAAAAATAAAAGGATATTGTTAAGAGGTAAATTAGCCTACTTGTAAAAAGTCTTAACTCCAGTAACACAGCTGCTCAATGGCATTTTGTTTTGGTATGCTACATATTAGTAATTGTTTTTAGTCAAGTTAGTTTATCATACGATGCAGAAGTTGCATGTGATCAAATTAGAAAATTAATATTGTCACTTGATATTATGTATTTACGGATGTGCAAATCGATGTCATATTTATTCTACACTTTCAGTTTCTGCTGCTACCTAATGTCAAAGTGATTTCATGGCCCTACCCAATCAAAATTCTGGGAAAATACTGTTTACTCCAATTTAAAGTCAATAGCGAACATTAAGGAAACAAGATCCACCGTAATGCGTTGCAACTGTACCCACCGCACACTGCGTTGGAATGATTTTGGTTGACTATTTGGTATGCTTGCAATGAAAAATCACCGATTACGGAGAAAAAGTTTTTTCTTGACAGTGTCATACTTACATTTTGATGCAAATGTGCTCAGGGGTTCTTTTATACAAGATTTTACCATTTATTATATAAATTCTACAAAAAATGGCAGTCCCTCATCAAACTGTACAGAAGTGTTTACATTAAAGACAAAGAATTGCACTGAACAAGTGTTTGTGCCTGGTTTTGCCTGGAAGAATACACATGTGGGCTCCTGTCTCACTGGTTGTTTTCAGTCAAACGTGAAACACTCGTTAGAAAAAGTACCGTTGAAAGCGTAAATATAGTCAATCGGCCATATTTCTCCACCGCTTCTGCGACGAATCCTCCACCGCCACTGCGTTGGAACCACCGCTTCTGCGAAAGCTATGGCCAGTGTGAGTATAGGAAAACAGAATCAATGATATTTTTAGTGTATTTGTTATTTACTTTAAATCAGTAGACTTAAACGAGTTCGATCCTCGGGCGGGGCTATTTGATAAACGACATTGTGTCTGAAATCATTAGTCCTCCACCTCTGATAATTTATGTGGGGAAGTTGGCAGTTACTTGCGGAGAACAGGTTTGTACTGGTACAGAACCCAGGAACACTGGTTAGGATAACTGCCCGCCGTTACATGATTGAAATACTGTTGAAAATACTAAAAATAGTAACATTATGTTAAGCATATTTAGTGCCTTTTTCAACTTGCATGTCATGGTGTTAAAATATTTCCACATTTTCCTATAAAAATCTTGTCACTTGTCCCTAAAATTTTAGCCTAGCTTAAGCCCTGACTTTCATCTCAAAAACTAATTCTTGACAAGAATTCACAATGACTGTGTCACATACTAAAATGGTATTTTTAGTGACATCTGAATACAAACAACTGAAGATATGCATAAATTTATGATTATTCAAAGCCTATGATAAACATGAAAAATGATAACTGAAAAATAAAATGTGTTTATGTGTTTCATGGGAAAAAAAGTTATAAACCCTGTTTTATATTTTACATTGTAATGCGAAAGCGCATGCGAATTACGCACACGCCAAGTTTGTCTATTATTTTTTCCCCTGAAAAAAAAAGTGGCTATTAATTTATAATAGCCAGGGCTAGCACTGGCTAGAAAAAACCCTACGAGTACTCGGATATCCACAAGTTTGACCAAAAGTTTGAGTACGGATATTCGTCATTGTCAA